>NC_048439.1:651009-905138 GCF_004353265.1 Vitis riparia | reverse complement strand
AAAATTAGTTCCCAAAATCTGTTCTAGTTCAGCTTCACTCAACTTCTTAGTGTGAAAAACCAGCCAACGTAACAATGTTAGTCACATGTAAGTCGATATTATTTTTCCAACAATCTATCTTTTAGTATTCATTTTTAGCCCTAATGTTTTTGAATGTTTAGTTGCTAGTAGTTTGATCTTGATGGAGAAGAGGCGAGCAATGCAGATATTCCCAGAAAGTGTACGCAAACTTTGGAATGAATGGGAGCTACGCTTTATGGTTCTACTCAGCCTCTTCCTACAAATTCTCCTCATCATCTTTAGCAACCGACGAAAGTACACATTTAGACCTTGGATCAGAATCCTGATTTGGTCGGCATACTTGTCGGCAGACTGGGTGGCCACAGTATCCCTTGGTATCCTCTCCAACAGCCAAGGAGATTCGGAAGGTAAACTTCTAGATCCAAACTATACCCTCATGGCATTTTGGGCGCCATTCCTCCTCTTGCACCTTGGTGGCCCGGATACCATCACCGCTTACTCTTTAGAAGATAATGAGTTGTGGTTAAGGCACTTGCTTGGATTGGTTGTACAAGTTGGAGTGGCTTTCTACGTGTTTCTGAGGTCTTGGGCTGGAACACAACTCACATTTCTGTCCATTCCAATGTTGGTGGCTGGAATTATCAAGTATGGAGAGAGGACCTGGGTTCTCAGGTCTGCAAGCAAGAATCACTTCAGAGATTCTTTGCTTCCAGTTCCTGATCCTGGACCTGATTATGCTGATTTCATGAAGGGATATAGTTCATGGAAAGATGAACGGCAGGTCGATAGAACCGGAAGGGAGTTTGGTGAAAAGCCACCTCAATCTACCGTTGGTGATGGCATTACTGTTCCTAGTAGAAACTATATTGACAAAGCTTACTTCTTATTCAAGAACCAATTCAAGCATCTATATGCAGACCTCATCCTCAGCTTGGATGACCAAAAAACCAGTGAGGGCATCATCAGGTACATGTCATCCGAAGACGCCTTCAAAGTGGCGGAGATGGAGCTCAATTTTATGTATGATGTGCTATACACCAAGGCAACCGTGATTTATTCTCTACTTGGCATTCTGCTCCGTTCCACGAGCTTCTCCTTCACTATTTCTACCTTAGCGGCCTTCCACTTCTTCATCGAGAAGCACGAGTTCTCAAACATTGACATCGACATTACTTACTTATTACTCTTTGGAGCCATTTTTCTTGAGGTTTATGCCCTCACTAAGATGATTTTGTCCGACTGGAGCATTGTCTGGTTGAGCAGCAAGATGAACTCCCTGGCTGATTCCATTTACCGAGCCATTACCTCTTTTAGATCAGTTATAACCAGTGACAAGAGATGGTCTAGACGCATGGCACAGAACAATTTAATTGATTCTTGCCTCAGAGACAAAACCAAGTTCAATCAGGTTCCCAGGTTCCTTGACATGAACGAATTCTTAGAGAGGTACTGGTACATGACTTGGAAGAAGGTGGATGACATGAAGGAACCCATCTTCAGCTTGCTCCTAGAGATGACAAATGATGTCAGGGATCTCAGGTCACTACTCAAACACAGAGGTGATTATGTGATTACAAAAAGGGGGGTTATTGAGACACTTGGTTGGAGTATAGTTGACGTGAAATTTGATCACAGCATCCTTCTTTGGCATATTGCAACAGATCTCTGTAGCTATTCTGATGACGACCCCAATCCTAAATCAAGATGCAAAATAAGCAAATGCTTGTCTGAGTATATGTAGTATCTGCTAGTCATGTGTCCATTTATGCTGCCAAAAGGGATAGGGGAGTTTAGATTCCGAGACACTTGTTCGGAGACCAAAAGATTCTTCCAGCAAAGAAGCGAGTCCATATCTAACAGAAATGAAGCTTGCAGATTGTTGCTTGAAGTTGACACAGAAGTTGAGCCCAAAGAGGTGAAAGGAGATAAAAGCAAGTCAGTGTTATTCGAGGCATGTAGGCTTGCCAAGGAGTTGAAATCACTGAATATGGAGATGGGAGAGAAATGGATGATGGTCAGTCACGTGTGGGTGGAGATGTTATGTCATGCTGCTAGTCATTGTGGATGGATTCAACACGGTCAACAACTTAGACGAGGCGGCGAGCTGCTCACTCATGTCTGCCTTCTTATGTCACACCTCGGTTTAACCGAGCAATTCCAAATATTGGAAGGTGAAAATATACCAAAAACAATACCCAAACCCCTCTTCACGACTCATCCCTTGTCTCCCCACGCCCCCCTTGGCTCCCCGTCTCCACGTATACTCTGACAGCATCTCCTCCTCGTAACTACACGCCTTATTAACATAAAATGTAGGGCCAGACAAAGACAGCCTGTAGCGTGCTTGTGACTTAAATACCTCATTTCTTTCGTGACTTGTCGATGTGGGATGGGATTTTAGAAGGGTAGAGAAACGCTAAAATATGAATTTCCTATGGAGGTCGATCCCCTTTTTAATCCTTCTCCGTATTTGCACAATTATTTTTGAAAATAACCCTAAAAAATCAGGTAAAAATAATTCAAAAATATTTTTAAAAACAAATTTCATATGGTCAAATGGGTTCATATTTTTCTTTTATTTTTTAAAAATAAATGAAAACAACTCATACTTGTTATATAAAAATTATTTTTTATTTCACTTTATTTTTAAAAATTGCTTTCAAAGAACAACGACAAAACATTATTAAAAAAATTTTAAAACAATTTTATATTTTTAAAAACAAAAAACCATTTTTAAATTACACAACCAAATAAGCTCATATATTTTTTATTTTTAAAAACAAAAACAGTTTTTATAAACAATTAACAAGTCCTTAAAACCCTTATTTTTTCTATATGTTTTCAAGTGTGAAAATTAGAGAATTTCATATTGCCATGATAAGTAATAGACCCTTGGTCTCCACTAGAAAGAAAGAGGAGGGGTGAGCACAAGGCCTCCTATAATTTTTTTTGTTAAAATAAATGTTGATGTAATATTGAAGTTTGAATTATTGGATTTTTTTCATCGATAAATCAAATATAAGAGGTGGTCGAAACAATATCAGCCACCGATTATCGATCAAGAGGAAAATTGGGAAAATCGTCGAAATATCGGTTGTAGAGAGATATATAAGTGAAAAAAATCGGGTATGAGGCGACTCGCGCGTCAAGCAAGGGTGGTACCAAAAAATAGCTGATTTTTTGGCGCCTTTTCCCTTTGCATCCAATGGCTAAATTTAATTTTTTTTGTTTAAGATCTGATGGCCCAGATTTCACTCTTGTTTTTGTAAAGGCTTGGTTGCAACGCCCAAGCCCTACTACTGCCAAAAGGCTTTCAAGCTTGTTTACCACTAGACCATCTTTTCAATATATATATATACATAATAAATATCTTAAAGTTCATTATTAAAAAATAAATAAATTAATTCTAATTATGTTATTTAAAATTTTATTTAATTAATTAATAAACATATAAAAACCACCATGTGTTTTTTAATATCATTTATATGATAATTAAATATAAAAAATATAAATATTAAAAATTCAATCATCATTTATTTTACATTATTGAATACATTTGAATTATATAAATTATAGTTTTAATATTAAATGTATCATCATTATCTCATTAATTCTATTTTTAAAAATTACTATCACTTCACCTTTAAATTTTTTATATTTATCCTTTTAATTTTGTTTAATTTTGAATGTTTTTATTTTAAAATATTAGAAATATAATTTTATTCAAAAAATGCTAAAATATAAAAAATAATTAAGTTCAAATATTTTATAAATTAAAATTGGTTAAATAAATAATAAATTATTAATATTGACATATCCTTGTTTACCGATAGTTTTCTCTATAACCATACTTATGTCCATTACACTTAAAAAATAACTTTTAACTTATGTATTTTTATTTATTTTATCATTTTTTGGAGTTTCTCTTAATATTTTCATGAATTTTGAATAATTTTTATCTTACCGATATTTTTGTCAAAATATCCAACAGATATTTTGATATTCTGATATATCCATAAAATCCAAGGTATCAATGTATTTATCAATATTTCAAATCTTGGATATAATCTTTGTTTTTTATGTTTTTAAAATTTTCTTTTAGTTAAAAATTTTAAATAAATATAAATATTTAACTTCATTTACAATGATAAATATGGAAATTATAAAAAATTAAATAATATAATATTTTTAAAATTATAAAATAATAGGATGTATAACTTTCAACATGTGAATAAAATTAAATAATAAATTTTTTTCCACCTTGAATACATCTTCACACTTAAATATTATATATATTTTATATAATCAAATTAAAAATATTAATATTTTTTATATTTATTCTTACTATGATTTAATATGATAATATTAAGTATAAAGATACAATATTATTAATTTTTTAATTATTTTAATTATATATATATATATATATATATAAATTTCTTACAATTATTTTAATTTTAATAAAATATAAATTATATATTTATGATGTCATATAAACATCATGATTTAACCACATTTACCAATGAACCAAACATAATTTAATAACATTTTTCGTTGAATGAGCATTTGATTTTGAAAACATTGGAAAGACCTTGTTAGGGAATTACGTTTTATATATTTAAACATTGTTAAGTGCTAAAGTTCTTTTATTTTATTAACATTTGAATGTTATTAAATACTAAATTAGTTTGTTTTTATATGCTAAAAGCACCCAATAATGGTGTTAATGATTATGTTTCTTCTTATTTTATATAATTAAATTAAAAATATTTGAAAACTAATCATTTGGTAAAAAAAATTAATGTAACAAATTTCTAAATACTTCAAAATAACAAGATTTATTATAATAACAAAATTTTATAATAATTGATTATATAGTTGGTTAAGAAATTGATAATTAACTTGTGGTTAGGGGGTGTTTTAAATTTGTTTGATTAATAACTAAGTATTGAAAATTTTCTAGATTAAGTTGTATTAATTACTTAGTAGTTTTTGTGTGACACATCTTTAAATTTATGAATTTATGATTGAAATGTATGTTTGATTATTCAAGTTAATTCTTTAATTTTTAGGTTTTTAATTAGAGAAAATTCAAAGAAAACAGAGGAAGGGAGGTGACAAAAGCCTTGAACATTTAAATGGTGAAGCAGAGTTTGCCGTCTCTTGAAAATTCAAACTCAACCCCATCGCTCTCTCCAACTTTCAAAGCCCCTCACCATCTCCAATCAAGCTTGGCGGATCTCCATCACCATGACATATACAAATGAATAAGTTAATACCCCAACAAAAAAACAAAGTAAGAAACCCATGTTTCTACCCTCTTATAGGCTTTAAAAAAACCTTAATAACAACATCACATCTTCCAAATACACACCACCCCCACCTACTTCAATATGCTCTCCATCGTCTCTTCCAAAAAACCATCACCCCCCATTTCATTATTTTAATGGTGTTTCACACCCTCTCTTATCTTCCTCTTTGGTCAATGATCAAACAGTTCTACACCCCTTCTCTTCTTCATCCATTCTTTTTCCCCCACTATGACCATTGAAGAACCTGAACCTAACCCCACTTCGGATCACATCCTGGATTGGCTGGAGGATTCGGTTTCGTTTCTTCCGTCTTTCTTGGATGATCCCTACGGCTCCGGCGATATCAGCAGCTATCAATGGTGGGATCAGGGCCAGGAGCTGGACCAGGATTTTACTAGTTATACTGATAATTCAATCAACTGCAACTCCGCTGCCGTCGCCGGTGCTGTAACTCCCAGTGATCCTGCGAGTGTTGATCATCTCCAACTGTCTGATTCGTCGAAGAAGAGGAAATCCCCGGATGACCCAGCTCCCAGAGTGGCCCCAAATCATCAGAGAAAGAATCAGGGCCGGCGCGCTAGTGAGACTGGAGATGGGGATGCGGTCGAGGAGGCTGTGGCAGCGAAGAAATCCGTTGGAAGCAAGAAAGCCACAGGTAAGGCTACAGGGAATAACTGTAATAACGGTAATATCAAGGAAGGGAGGTGGGCAGAGCAGCTGCTCAACCCCTGCGCCACCGCCATCACCGCTGGAAATCTATCCCGTGTTCAGCACCTGTTGTATGTCCTCCATGAGCTGGCATCCTCCACCGGCGACGCCAACCACCGGCTGGCTGATCATGGCCTGAGAGCCCTGTCCCACCACCTATCCTCCTCTGTCTCTGTAGGGCCTATCACCTTTTCTTCCACAGAGCCGAGGTTTTTCCAGCGATCCCTTCTCAAATTCTATGAGGTTAGTCCCTGGTTCGCCTTCCCCAACAATATTGCAAATACATCCATCCTGCAAATTCTCAACGGGGTGCCATCCCGCTCGCGAAATCTTCACATCCTTGATATTGGAGTCTCCCATGGTGTGCAATGGCCAACGCTGCTCGAGGCCTTGAGTCGTCGGTCTGGCGGCCCTCCTCCACTGGTTCGCCTCACGGTCATAGCCGCCACCAGTGACAATGATCAGAACACAGAGACCCCATTTTCAATAGCTCCACCAGGGGACAACTTCTCGGCCAGACTCCTCTCCTTTGCCAAGTCCATGAACATCAATCTGCAGATCAACAGGCTTGACAACCACCCATTACAAAGCCTCAGTCCCCAGCTCATCGACACCTCCCCTGATGAAACCCTAATCGTTTGCGCGCAGTTCAGGCTGCACCATCTGAATCACAACACCCCTGATGAAAGAACTGAGTTCTTGAAGGTACTGAGGAAGCTGGAGCCAGAAGCAGTTATTCTAAGTGAAAACAACATGGACTGTAGCTGCACCAACTGCGGGGACTTTGCAACTGGGTTCTCCAGGAGGATAGAGCACTTATGGAAGTTTCTGGATTCGACAAGTGCGGCATTCAAGGGCCGGGAGAGTGAAGAGAGAAGGGTGATGGAAGGAGAAGCTGCCAGGGCATTGACAGACCCAGGAGAGATGAATGAGGGAAAAGAGAAATGGTGTGAGAGAATGCGAGGGGTCGGGTTTGCAGGAGAGGTATTTGGGGAGGACGCCATTGATGGAGCTCGGGCGTTGTTGAGGAAGTACGACAGTAACTGGGAAATGAGAGTAGAAGAGAAAGATGGGTGTGTGGGGTTGTGGTGGAAAGGGCTACCTGTTTCCTTTTGTTCACTCTGGAGGCTGGAGGATACTAAACCAAATAACAGTTAGAAAAAAAAAAATGGTCATGGTCATCTCCCCGCGTTTTTCTCTTCCCTTCTGTGTAAATTTCAAGGAGCTTTACTACTAGGCTCCAGACAGGAAGACTGGATCTCAACTGTATTCTTGCTAGCTGCTTGATTTTGTTCTGCAGATTTTCAACTTTAATCCACTTGAGAATTCTACATTAGGTTTAAGTTGATAATTAAGTTGATCCATTGTTTACTGTACAAAAGCTATCCCAGTATCAATTACAATATTTCAAGTTTTTGATCTTTTTTCTCTGTACCTCGCCTAACATAAAATTAGTAGAAACTTTTTGCCCAATATCCACAAAAGAGTTCAGTATCAGCATCCGAGGATGTGTTAATTTCTTTTGATCTCAAGCTCTTGACTCAAGGAGTCCAACCCGAAATACCTGCTACAGCTTCACCAAGAAAATGTCGAAGATGCTTTAAGGCTGCTTCGGTTGTAACCCAAAATCGTTCCATGTGATCCTGACTAACGAACTACCTTAGAGACCAGTGAACTCTTGCCCCACAGTAGGCCCATAGAAGGAAGCAGCAGTTCCTTGTCCCTCAAGAGCCATATATCCTCACAGAACTTCGGATTATCTGTCGACACACAGGACATTTTGGGGACAACTCACGCTCAACTGATAGGGCACAGCGTTGGCAACATACGAGATGCCCACATGGAACGAATGCAGACCTCTTTCTCCTCATCAGGCAGATGACACACAGTTCTCCATCTGGAACGTCCCCTGCATCATCTTCTGCAATCTGGGTATCAGTATCATCAGTAACAGCTTGGCTTGGTGGCCGGACCCCTCTCTGTTGCCTCCACTCCTTCCATCTATTCCAGTTCCTTAAGACATTCGAAATTGAATGAGATTCAAACTAAATTCATCCTCACAACCATTATCGAGTTAGAAATATATTAATTTTGGGAAAATATTCAAAGTTATGGTACCTCACAACAGCATAGCCAAGAACACCAATGGACACTGATCCAAGAACGACACCACTCCAAAATAGTACTTTTGACTTAAAGGCAAGATCCACCACCATCTGATCCTTACTCATCTCAGACCTGCAGAAGCACACAAACAAGCGGTTATTCCACATGGAGTGGCACCACAGGAAACAAGAGAGTATAATGCTGCCAAAACAATGAAGAATAATAGTTTTCTTTTTTCTTTCAATGTTGTTACATGAAATCAAACATGGAACCTCACCCAATCCCCATCCCAACCACTAGCTGTTTGATCCAAGTCTCAAGGGCTCTAAAACTCAAAAGGGAATTGGGTGCTTAGACGAGTTGGAAAGCAGAATCAGTAAAACAGAGAACAAGAGAATCTGTACATGAATATATTGGTGTATGTATAGGGATAAATATATTTCAACGATAAGAGATATTACCTACCATCTAGAAACAGAACATAATGCCTAGTGGCAGACATTCAAAAAGCAATGCAAACCACATTTAATCGTTCTAGATAGGATTAATTGACCCTATTACAAGCTAACCATTATCTTTTTACCTTTTCAAATTGAATGGTAATAGCCACCCAACTTCACTCTGATAGTCCTAGATGTACCAGGAAAACAAAAACAAACCTAACTAAATGCTTTTCGGAACAACTCTCTTACAGGAAATAAGGAAGATCCTTGCATGATTTGATCTCAGGAATTCCATTCTTTAAACTGCAAATGCCAACTGCAGTAATCTCCTTCCCTAAGGGCAGAAGTTTCTCTTCATCCAGAAGACCAACCTTCAAAAAAGGCACAAATTACTATATCAACTATCTGTAATAAATCAAACATATCTAAAGGCAAAAGAATTGGGTGGGGGGGAGGAGGGGGCAAAATGGGGGGATAGAGAGAGAGAGAGAGAGAGAGAGAGAGAGTTTCAGCTTCAAGATAAAAACAATTAGTTTTTCAGACTCACAGGGTAGTCATGACCAAAAAGTGCTTGGAGGAATGTATAAGGAGAAGCATTAACAGGCTGTAATTGATGATAAACTGTTGTAAGAGGTAAGGGATGTCTTGAGCCATCCATGTTCACAATGACATAATCAGATTGTGGCCTCCGACCACCTTCAACAAGAACAAAAGGAACCTGTAAGGAAAGAAATAAACAAGTCATCATAAGTCTCACTTCTATTCAACAAACCATTGAAGAAGCAAAGGTTAGCCTGAAATGCTTGAAATATTAGAATCAAAGATTAAGCATCTTAAGAGATCAAAAGCATGGAACACAGCACTGAATAAAAAGACTAAAACAAAACTTTGTAAGAAAAAGACAAGAAGCAAGAATAAGGATGTTCATGAGCTAGAGAGCTGAACTAAAGAAATTAATATAATAGAGGATTGCATTTGACTTCAACCGAATCCTTAGTTAAATTTTAATAAGCATTCTCAAGAATAACTTAGACCATTCAAACTCAAACAAATCTTAAAAGTTCCCACATTTGACATCACAAATTGGGATACAGAAAGGTATCCTAAATCTTTGGCACAAAACAAGAACCGATAAAAAGTTATCACATGGAACTGTTCCTGTAAAGCAAAATCTTAGCAATACTTATAGAACGTATAAACCTGGAAAATTCGGGATAAACAAAAAAATGTTTATCAATCTTGCTTTTGAATGCTTGTACCAAAGATAAACATTATTTGTATACATAAATTTTCTTGATCTACCAGCTAAGATATCCAGAAAACTGAAGAAGTGGATGGTTTGATGAATATACCGTTCTTAATGAGGTAGATTCTTTTTCTTTCCAGGATCTTGCAAACAAGGTGCGTATATCAGAAGTCCATCCAAAAAAACCCCTCCACTCATTGTATATACACTGCCAAAATACAAACCACAAAATCAAAAGGGGAGTTCTTCAAAAGTGAAGCACAAATTAATGCAACATTTAGGCACATAGATAAAGTTCAAAATTGCAATGCTGTACTCCATAGACAATCAAGTGAGTGATGTTATTAACTAATCTTTGATCAATATGATAACCCATGTAGAAAACCAAATTTTGGGGGATAAAAACATAAGCTTAATTAGTGATTCCGCAATTAAAGAGCTCTAAAATAGACAAGCTAATGAGTTTTCCTCACAGTTATAGAATTGTAGAATGCAAATTACATTGCTCTGTTTCTTTGTTGAGGAAAGGAAAAGAAATTATAGTTCTGAACCTTTAAAAAAGGGGGGAAAGAAAGAAACAAAAGAAAAAAAATCCATATTTGAAACCTTAGGAATAAAAAGTTCTTCTAGGCTGAAGTGTTGAATCAAGTTCTTGGAATTTGAGGCCCTCAATCCCGATGCCCTAATTTCATGCTACCGATAGTAAATCATCAGCTCTCTTAGTTGTCAAGAAGACCAAAAGTTCATACAGTGCTATCACTAGATTTCATCGAAAGAAGTCAAATTCTCGTTCAACTTTCCCTCAGTTTCTCGACAACCAAATGGGCACTAAAGTAGCTCCTTGTTCCAAACATAATGTTGACCTTCGCTACAAAATAACGCTTATATAAGACTACCACTACGATCTCATTTAAACAAGTTCAATTTCCGCTTAGGGGAGGTGAATTTACAAATATTTCCCTGCAGAAATTCAAATTCCCATTTCTTTTCCTCCTTTTTCTTGCCAACCAAACGGAAATAAAGGTAGCTAATTTTCAAACATACCGTTTGCGTTCGCTGCAAGATGACACCTTTCTCGCCTGATTCGTGAGAGACGAGAACATTGGAACGCAAGCTCTTCCAGTTGCCATCAATGGCCGATTTCGCCTCGACGGTGCCGCGGACGACGACGAGCAGGCCATCGGACGAGGTAGACTGGTCGGATTCATCGTCGCTGGAGGGAGAGAGGAGGGATCGGAGATCGGAGACGCGGAAAGACGGAGACTGATCGATTTGGCGGAGGGCGGAGGAGGTGGATGAGAGTCTGATGAAACTGCGAACGGCGACGTAGGCTAGGGCTAGGCCAAGGATGGCTCCGTCGGCGGCTAGGGCTACTTGGGCGAGGATCGCCGCCGCTGCTTGGTCGTGTGCGGACATGTGGCGGTGGCGTTGCGACGGAGACGGCGGGAGTGGTGGTGGATTTGCAGTTCAGTGGGATAAAGCTGAGACATTTTTATAGGATCTGAAAACGGCGTCGTTTAATCCATTGTTTCGCATCCTAGCTTCCATAAAACGCAGCGTTTCATGCTTGTAGCCGTCCTAGACGTGGTTAAAGAATATCGCCCATAGTGCACAAAATGCATTGTTTTCATCCCCACCACACGATTATTTATTTTTCAAGAATCCATCATTTTCTTGCTTTCACTCTAAGCTCATTTTAAAATTGTAAATGACTTTTGAAAAATTTTGAAAGTTGTTTCTTAAACTAATAATTTCTAATCTAATTTTCTTAATATGTATTATTAAATTTAGACAATTATATAAAGATATAAAAAAAAATGAAACTTAATCATAAATAAATAATATCAAAATACAAAAAATAAATAAATTTAAATAAAAAAGACTAAATATTAATATATAAAAAAACATAACTTCTTTATAACTAAGAAAACAACATTAATAGTCACATTTAAATAATCATTTTCAATACTTGAGTTGGGCTTGGGTTAGATTTTTTCAATCTAAGTTCAACTTGAGTTGGGCTCGGGTTAAGGTTTGGATAATCCGAACCTAACTCGAACCCGATTTAATATTTTTATAATATTTAAATAATGCATCTTATTCTATATAATAATATTTATTTTATTTTTTTATTTTTAAGAAAAATATCAAATTATATTATATCATATATTTTTCATTATTTTTAGAAAATATATAAATTTATATTTATTCTTTTGCTCTTATATAGAAATTTTGTCATATTTGTTATTTAAATTTTCATATAAATACAATAAAATAATATCATAGATAGAATTTGAATTATACAACCAAGACAACCCAAGTCTAATCCGATCAACTTGTGAGGTTGGGTTAGGTTTGAATTGAGTACCTCATGTTAGAATCAAGTTGGATTGAGTTTTGGGTTAATTATTTTTTAATTCAAGTTGGATTTTATTTGTCATCAACCTAACCAACTCACCCAAATTGTAGTCTTAATTATTTCATTTCATTTAATATTTTTTCATTTAAAATTTTTTAATTAAATTAAAAATAAATGTTATTTATAAATGAATAAATATCATAAAATTTCATAATTTATTTTTATAAATAAATTAAATCATTTTTTATTTAATTATATTAATAATCAGTAAAGAATAAGATAAAAAATATAATAATACTAAAACACGAGCAAAAAGTAAAACAACAACAACGACGACAACAACAACAACGATCTCATATCCTTTTCATTAGTAACAACAAAAGAGTTTTGTGACATAACTTCAACAAATGTACTCCAAATTCGTTGGTACACAACAAATTTGTTTTCATATATCATCCTTGGAATTGGAACGACCCAAAGAAAAGGACTCGATCAATTCATATAGCCGAGCAGGCGAGTCGATGTTTAAAGCATGGCCTGTGTCCTTGATTATTTCCAGCTTTGTCTTTGGACCAAAGTGCCTGCGCCCACAACATATGTTACAAACTGAAGACAAAAACAAAAGCATCACAAAAGAAGATACCTTTGCAGTTGGAAAGCCAGCAAGGGTGGAAATACATCGTCCTTATCACCCCAAATGAGCATTGTTTCCTTCACCCACATCAAACCTCCAACTATGAGTGAGAATTAAACCAAGTAGCTATGCTTTTAAAGCTTGTCTCTAAGACACAAACCTAAAAAGTACTTAAAAATAAGTTTAATTTTGAAGGTTTTGATAGTGATTTGTCATGGATGGATTGAATTGAAAAGACATATGATATAGCTAATGGCATAATGCAATTAAGGACAAACCTAAAACGTACTTGAAAATGAATGTAAGCTTAAAGGCTTTGATATTGATTCGGAATTGAATTGAAAAGCCATAAGATACATCTAATGACAAAAGGAAACTAAAAGTTATTTCAGACAAGAATTGATATATAATCAAGTCCAAGAAAAAAGAAACCCATTTTCTAAGAATTGAAAAGTGCCCAAAAAAGGTTCGATTTTGGGTTTGTTTCCCAAGGATCACCGGTTGGAGTCCCCTCAAGGCCACTTGAAGCTTACCCTATCGTTAACTTCGGGGTCCCGTGAAATGAGTCAAAATGTACGTAAGCTGGTCCAGACATCCAAGGTTATCAAAAAAAAAAAAAGTACCCTAAAAAAGGAAAATTAATGATATGAAATTTTTGAATAAAGTCTCATTTTTTGAATAAAGTCTCATAAATATGAAACAATGAGGAAATTTTTTGAAACTGCTATGAATTTTTATTTATTTATTTATTTATTACTTTTCTTACCTGAGGGGGAATGGGAATGTCTGGATCAGCTTTCTGGGCCAGCAAGTGCTCAAGCAGCTCTAACTTCTCCTTTCTGTAATCCTTCAACATTGCCTAATGAGCCACAACCCATTTCAAATATTAGGGAGAAATACTCTTAAACATATGTTTCAGGCTTTTGCAACCCAAGGACTTAATCTTTAATTTAACTTATTTAGTAGATTAAACATGTTTGATAAAATAACTTAATATCATAACTTAGAGTTAAAAATGACTTTAAATATTAGGTTAAAATAGCTAACTAATTTTTAATCATAATTTTATTTTATTTTTGTCTTATTTACTCATATCTAACAAGAATATATTTCACAATTATGACTTCAAATCTATAACTTATTTTTTATAGTAAATATTTTAAGATTATCTCATAAATCTAGGGTACATTAAGTATGAATGTTAAATAAACAATTTTATTATTTAAAATTAATAATAAATATTAATTACAACTAATGGGGTAAATATATTAATTGAATAACTTGAAATAACTTTTAAGTTAGTTTTACCAAACAACTTTAATACTTAAAATAATAAATTTAAGTTCATAATTTAAAAAAAATTAATTTAAAGTCAACTTAAATCATTAAATAATAAGTTTTAAGTTTTACCAAACAACAACTAAATCTTAGTTTTCATGTGGTTAAAACTTTAGATATCATTGAGCTAAAAGTGTAAATTCAATATATATATATATATATATATATATTATTTCCTTTTATCAAAATATGTAATATGCATCAAAAATATCATTTTACTGAATTTTAAGAATCATCACTTCGATTACATCATATTAAGTTATTAATTTGATAACAAAATTTTAAATTATTCATTAATACATACTCTGATACATATAACTTATGATATAACATTTTACTCGATGGAAACTCTTAAATTTGTGAAATCCAAACAGACTCAAAGAGAAAAAGAGAGAATGAAATTTAGAGTTTCTTATTTTGAACTCTTTTTAATGAGATCATAAACCAACTGTTTCATTAAAAATTAATTTTACTCTAATATTATATTTAACAATTAATTTTTCTAAGAACTTAAACATACTCCTTAAGATCGGGGTTGCACATGGAGAGACAAATTGAATTGAATTCATATCTAACAGATATATTAAATGAAAAAACAAACATGCAAATTACAGAAACCAAATCAAGTTCTGATACCATATTGAACAACCAATTTTCCTAAAAGTTTAAGGTTATAGGATTTTGGTTATATCATATTCTTTAACAATTTTAATCTCTTGAAAATCACTAGTTTGAATTTTATTAAGTTATCATTTAAAAAAAAATATATATATATATATATATATATATATATATATATATATATATATATATATATATAATATATATATATTAAATTATTAGTTACTACATAGAAATACAAATGATTTAGTATTTTTTTTTCCCAGTAATTAATTTGATTAAAAAAAAAAAATCAATCTTTCATCCATCACCATAAGACTTGAAAGTATTAATATCAATATCTTATTTATTTGTAGGAATTTGATATAAATTATTTATATCTAAAACCCTAATTATTTATCAAGACTTATCTCTTCTTTTTTTTCCATTTCATTATCTATGATTTAATTGCATTAATTTTGAAATAGATGGTCTTAAGGTTAGATGGGTGAAACTTACATCTATTAAATGTTGAAGAAAAAAGTCAGGGGCCCATTTGAGAGGATCGAACTTGTATATAGAGAGATTCAGCAGTCGCCGGAGATTCTTTGGACTCTCCGGCATGAAAATCTCCGTCACACTCCTCCCGAGCTTTCCTAAGTGTTCCCTCTTCTGCTCCTCCGTATACCCAATTCCACAGCTTGCAATTGCCACCCTCTCCACTACCTCCGGCCACATCTCCGCCATCCGATACGCCACGTATCCACCATAGCTGATCCCGAACACCCTGCACCTCCCCACACCCAATCCCCTCAGCCCCTCCACCACGCACCGCGCCTGAAACTCCTCGCTCCGGTCCCGCCGGAAAGTGTGCGATTTCCCGAAGAAGAGCAGGTCGGGGACGTATAGGTTGAAGGACCTGGAGAGAGGACCCACCAGCTGGAGGAACTGCCACCGCGAGTTGCCGCCGAAGCCGTGGACGAGGACGAGGTTGGGGCGGCTGAAGCGGCGGTGGGCGGAGGTCCAGAAGTGGACGGTGGTGTGGTCGTCGAGTTCCACGGTGGTGGGGGAGAGGCCGAGGAATATGAAGTATAGAGAGAGGCAGGATTCGATGAGGGTGACGATGATTGAACAGCGGATGAGGTGGGAAAGAGCGGAGGAGGCACGGCTGAGGACGGCGGCAATGGCGGAGATGTAGAGGGAGAGAAGACGCCAGAGGTGGAGAGAAGCCATGGAGTGTGGTGGTGGTGTCTGTTGAGCCTCTTTTTCGCGGTGGTTTTTATAGTTGGACTTGATCATAGGGGCATTTTCGGAATACTATGAGATTTTTCTGACATGTTGCGCGTTTCATTCCTCACCTGACCTCAAAATCTGCTTCGTATTAGAACTAACTCTTGCAACTGATTTGCCTTATTTGCCCCCTAATTTTCTCTTATTACAAAAATACATATGATAAATATTTTAAATTTTTTAAAACACCATTAGGAGAAAATGATACACGTTCAAATAGCTACAAAAATTCGCTTCTCTCTTAATAAAAAAAAAATAGAATATTTTTCCTAATTTCTATATCAAGCTTTTCTTAAATTAAATTTACTTTTTTCATTAATTTGTAAAACACGGGAAAAAAAGTTACTAAACTTATTGATATTGTTGTCTAAAAAAGTCTTGTTTCAATTATAAATTCTTTTATATTATTGATATTTTCTTTAAGAAAACGATGGCTTTAACCCAATCTTAACTTTTGATTAAAGTCGGGGATAAACTCGAAATAAATAATGGTTATAAGGGAAGTAGGGAGTCAATCATTAACCCATTATAAAACTTGTCTACTTAGTCCTAAAAGGGTACATAAATACACATTGGACTATGTCTATGTAATTTTGTGTAAAGATGTGTAGATATTTCTTAAAAAAAATTATATCATATTTACATAGGATTGACAGGTGACATTTTCAAAACTTTTAATTGATATACAACAAAAATGAATTAAAATAATACTTAAAGTTCACGATGTTGGCCGACAAATTCTTTCCATGAAGATTGTGAAGATTTTGAAATAGAAATATATTGTACAAGTCTTTCGACCAATTAACTTCACATGATACAACATTTAACAACTTTCAAAGAAGGTAGAAAGAAACAAAACTCAACCTACAATTGAAAACAAATGGACATATGGGTTGCTAGACTTACTTATACCCCACTACTATATCAGAACAAAAGGGGAAAACAAATCCTTGTGATGAGAATATTTGCTTGCCTTAGGAAGCACACCACACTGTGATTTGGGATAGTGCTTCTTTGATTTTCTTTTTACTTTCCTAAGTGGATGGAACTTGTGCATTATTATATATAATTTTTTTTATTGGTTTGTTTGGATCTACTTTTTACAAGTTTTCTAAATGTAAATTTTGATTTTTATGGTAAAAGTTAAAAAGTGTAGTTAAAATCATAACTTTCAAAAGATAATATTAATATTATAAACACAAAAAAAAAAAAAAACCTTCCTATTACAAGAAATTGTTTAATCCAAAATATTAAAAAGTGTTTTTTTATATTTCATATTAAGTTTTCTTTTTTCCCTTTGAATCATAAGTTCTTTTCATAAAATGTACCGCATAGATATAAAAAATTATTAATCCCTAAGAAAAAGACTTTTATTTTTAAAAATTGATTTAAAAGTCGATTAAAAAGAGTTTTTATTTAGGTTATTTTATTAAAACAACTTGTAACTTAAAAGAAAATCCTAAGATAAAAGGAAAGTAATTATGGTTTCTTGTGAAAGTCTTTTGGTATTTAGAGGGGTTTTTTTTTCTTTCTAAAAAATACCATAATGAAAAAAAAAAGTCTCATAACATCATCATTGTCAATAGGGATGAGTAGCAAGTGAGTTTAAGAAGATTACGAACTAATCGAATGAGTTAAACCTCATACCAAAAGTCACAGTTACTAATTCCAACTTTAAGATTTTTTATCTATGACTATCCCACATCAAAAACTTTCTTGTATATACTTTACAAACACATTATCTTTAAAAATTTTGAGCTATTATTTTATATTTTTAATTATATTAAAATAAATATAACTTATAAATAGATAAGTTAAATTCTTTAAAATTGTGTATGGCTACTAAAAATGAAAGGAAATAAAGTAGAAATATATATGTATATATATATATATATATATATATATATATATATATATATATATAATAAAATTATATATATAAAAAAAAAAATAGAACTAAATTATTAAAACAAACACTTTCTATCAACTTTTCTTACCTTCTTTTTATAGAAAGATCCCTTAACATTTCCTCCTCCAACTTGGAAACAAACAGCTGCATGCCAATTTTCCAAAGCAAATGACTACATCTATCTCACCAACACCAATGGCTTTGGTGTGAACACACTCATTCCCACACCTAAAGATACCTTGCTTCCCAATACTTCTTTCAAGATCCCCTTCATTTTTCCCACTATTCAATTCATATTTTACCTTTATCTTTTTAACTTTTTGGACTCCATCCCCCTTTCCCCCACTCAATTCTCGACCTTTACACCTAGATTTCTTCCTCTCCTCCACCCCCCTTTCCTCCATAAAACCCCAACTCCAACTTGGGGTTTTGGCATATTGAGATCAATGGCTCCCTACACTACTCACACAAGCGAAAGCTTAAGCAAAAGCATTTCTAGTACAAGAGCACTAGCCATGGCTCTTGCCTTGGCTTCTTCAATAGTGCTTTCACCACTGTACAATACACATTATGAGGCAAGGTTCTTGAGCTCGTCAAGTGCTTTTCTTCTTCCTATGGTTCTTGCAGGCCTTATAATAGGCATCAAAATAACATCATCATCTTCATCTTCACCGTCGTCTTGTTCGGGTGCAGTTCCATCTCCAGATCCGTCATGGGTGCTGAGAATTGGGAGCTCATCATGGGGACTAGCTGCTGTGCTGGTGATGCTTGTGCTTGTGCTCTCATGGCAAGAGTCTGCTCAAGAATTTTTTTGGAGATAGAGGAATTAATAATGGATTTTTATGTTTGTTTTCATGTAGTAGTGAATGTAGGGATAATTGAAATTTGGTGTTTGGATTGATGGATTCTTTGTGGCCAATGTTTGATGATTTTTTTTTTTTTCCTTATGATTTCGGCAATATTTGAGTCATATTATAAATAAATAAATAAATAAATAATCTAAACCCCATTGAAAAACTAAATTAAGAAAATAAAGTAAAGCTCATATAAGAAGTAATATTTTTCTCACTCATATATATATATATATATATATATATATATATATATATATATATATATATATATATATATATTATTTTAAAATTTACTTTTCTTAAGTTAATTTTAAATAAAGAGTATAAAAATAAATTAATTCACATGTATATTTGAATTTTCAAACAAAATTATAGTTTTAAAAATAATTTAAAATCATTTTTTATCACTTAACTTTTGAATTTGATATCAATTCTTTAATCAAATTTTAATCAGCTTACATAAAAACAAATTAACTTAACAAGTTAAGTATTTTAAAACATTCGATTACCATCATTTACGTTCGTATCAAATATATCCCAAAACTTTTTTAAATAGTTTTCTAACTCAAAAAACTATTTGGTAAATTTTTTTTATTAAAAATAATTTTTCAAGAATTTTTGACGAAAATAATTGAGAATTTTTTTAAAAAATATTGTAAAAAGGATTGAGAATTTTGTATTTAATTGAGAAATTTTTTTCGTATTTGGGCCTCCCCACAACATGAAATCTCCCGAAAAGTACAGGGGTATCCTTGATATTACCCAAAACCTGAGGAGGGTGCGTTTGATATTTTTCTTTTCCGCTTAGGGCGAATCCCTACTCTCCTCCCATTCAATACTCTCATCGCCGCTCAAGTCGTTGCCGGCGATTCTCCTTTTCCCCATAGTTCGCCGATTATTTGAACCTGTACTGCTCCGGAAAAACTTTCCGCCCAATCATCCCTTACCAGTAAGCAAAGCTCTCTCTTTCTCTCACCATGGATCTGGGATGTAAAGCCCTAGATGAAAAGATGCGTTTCAAAAAATCCAAAATCTTAGTTTCGATTTGGCCTCTGTACGTCCAAGAACATTGCCCCGAGTCTCTTGATGATTCAAAGTTAATTTACAAAATTTCTGTATTTTCGTTTTAGTATTGAATTTGATTTTGTTAGTTTTATCTTTTTGGTGCGAAGGAAAATTGTGAATAGTGATGATTGGTTCATCTGAAAGCACTTACTGTACCTATAATTCGTGTAAAGGAAGAATTTTTTTAATATTGACTATAACAGTCCAAAAACTTAGTTTCGCTTTGGCCTCTTTACGTCCAAGAAAATTGCCCGAAGTCTCTTGATGATTCAAAGTTAATTTTCCAATTTTCTGTATTTTCGTTTGAGTGTTGAATTTTATTTTGGCTAGTTTTATCTGTTTGGTGCGAAGGAAAATTCTGAATGTTTATGATTGGTTCATGTGAAAACACACACTGCACATATAATTGGTGTAAAGAAAGAGTTTTTTTAATATTGACTATTGATTCGTGTGAAAGGGGCAGTTGAGAGAATGGCAGAGGGAGATGAGGACTTGCCAAGGGATGCAAAGATTGTGAAATCACTGCTGAAATCAATGGGTGTTGATGACTATGAGCCTCGAGTTATACACCAGTTTCTGGAGCTGTGGTATCGGTATGTTGTGGATGTTTTGACTGATGCCCAGGTATATTCAGAGCATGCCAGTAAGCCTGCAATTGACTGTGATGATGTGAAGCTTGCAATTCAGTCTAAAGTCAACTTCAGCTTCTCTCAGCCCCCAGCAAGAGAGGTAATTTTCCTAAATTTTTCTTCTTATTGTGCTAAATTTTTTATGTTCTTGATATTGAACTTGTTTTGAAACCTGGGCCTTTAATAGTTTTCCTTGTTATGCTAAATTTACAATGTTCTTGATCTTATTTTGATTGTTGGATTCTCAAAACAAATTGAATTGGGTATCATTTCTTGTTTTGAAGGTCAAGGCTTTAGACAAATGGGGTTCACTTGTATTAGTTTATGCAGGTTTATTGTGGAGTATTGTACCTATCAAACTTGGGTGTTGAACAAAAGTTTAATTGGATATGATGCAAGCTTTAGAGATTGAGATTCTGGTTGAGTGCCAAAGCAAAAGTTGATTATAGGCATGTTGCCAGTTGAGCAAGTTTAGGCTTGGGTTGGATGTTGTTTAGTATGCTGGGAAGGGGAGAACAGTGCAAGAAAAATAATTTAGAATTTGTTCTTTACATTGCTTAAAAACAATGTTGTTTTTAGCGTTTTCTTTCCTTTCCCTCATTTTTTTCTGGGATTCAAATGGAAACGTATTGAGGTTGGAAACAACATTTTTTTGTTCTTCATAGAAAAGAAATCACTTAACCAAATTTCTTTTTCAAAAAGCACCTAATTTGTAGACAACTAATTTTTCATTTTGGGTTTAAGTAACAACCTAGTGTAAGAATATCATGTTTTTGCTGCCACTGCTTTTGTTTGTTTGTACCCTATGAGAATTGGAATCTGATGAACCATGCAAAATCTGGTATTTGTTTCCCTAATTTCCTGTTTCCTTCTTTTTTTAATCTCATCTCCCATATTACATTGGATGGGCTTGTTAATAGTAAGAAAGGTGGATTCTACCACTCATACCGCTAACCCATCCTTGTAATCTCTTCCAGGAATATGATTCTGCTCAACATTTTTTCTTCTTTTTGTATTTTGGTTGCTTGGCGAGGCTTTTAGCCTATGAAGGCCAGGGAAAAAAATTGGAAGGAATTTCAACATTTTATGGTTTAGTTTTAGTGATAGAAAGGAATGGAAACAAACATGATGAAGTCTAGGAGAAATTTATGTGTTTTGGAACTCTTCATTTTCTGTTCGACATATAAAGAAAAGCAAGGGGAAGGCTGAAAAGAGAGAGATTATGTTCACACTTCATTTTCTGTTCTTTACTTTTCCAATTCCCATTTCCTCAGTCTGTGAGACCCAATTCAGACTGAGACTTAGGTCTGTGGGAATCCTGACTCCTCTCCTCTCTTCTCTCACCCGGTATTGGTTAATTACCAGTGTTATTCCATATCAATATGTCTATAGCATATATAATCTAACTGTTCCATTCATCAGGTCCTTCTAGAGTTGGCTAGAAACAGGAACAAGATCCCACTGCCAAAATCAATTGCAGGGCCTGGAATCCCTCTCCCACCTGAACAGGACACATTGATCAGCCCGAACTACCAACTAGCTATCCCAAAGAAGAGAACAGCCCAAGCAGTGGAAGAAACAGAAGAAGACGAAGAAGGTGCTGATCCCTCCCACGCTTCCCAGGAGGGAAGGACAGATTTGCCTCAGCACACTCCTCAAAGGGTATCATTTCCTATTGGAGCTAAACGCCCAAGGTGAAAATCTATCATGTTGGATGTTTAGGAGATCTATCCAATGTTTAGGAATTCTTCTCATCGAGGTATTGTTACCTTAAATTGTAGTAGGAATTGGGTGGAAAGATCTATATTACTTTCAAAATCATAAGAATATTCAATAATTGGTGTAATTTGTTTTGTCTTTAATGGAATATGCTTATGACTTTTAACCTTTAAGAAACTAGCATTTAAAAGATGAAAATAAGATCATGTCAGTCATGTCTCGTTTTGTTAGTGAAATCTCTCGATTTTTTAGATTTTTAAAAATATTTATTAAATTTTGTCAGACATCTAATTTTTTTTTAAAAAATACTTTTAAATACTTTTTTATTAAAAGTGTGGAAACAGCATTGTGAAACAGATTAATAACCTTGGATTAGTTTAAAATTTTTTTAAAAAAATTGTACTGATTGTATAATACAAATACAATTCATCTAGCATTTTTTATATTAATTATTATAATTTATCTTAGATATTAATTTTGATATTTATCTTTAAATTTTTTATCCTCCTAATTATTATATTTAATTTTAAGTTTCATTTATTAGAACTAAAAAAAAAGGATAAAGCATTCCTTTAGAAATTTATTATTTTTTATTACAATTTATTTTATACCATTTTAAAAGAAATAAAAGATTAAAAAGGTCAAATAAAGTAATAACTAAGAATAATTAAAAAAATAAAAAAAAATGAGGGATTTGCTTCGCTTCCCAAATATGATTATATCAAGCAGGTTTCTCAAAAGCAATACTCCAATCAAGATGCATGTAAATAAAATTAAAAAAAAAAAAAAGGAAACACCAAATTGGACTGAGGCAAGGTAGAATTCTATTATATCGATGAATCAATAGCTGGAGATCAAACTTTTGGTCCTTGGTCAATCTAAGTTAGTCAATTTTCCACTCATACCAGAACCATAAAGCTCTTCTGTACAAATATCTATCATGTATATACAAGAATGATTATCATTGAATGGTAATGCACTCTATAAGGGTAGAAACCAACAGACAAACCAAAGGTTAACTTCTCCAGCCAACCATGCTACTAGCTGCAGACCCTTTGCTCGATACGCTCACGCCCCGCTCATACATCCGCTGGATCTCTTCCCTGTACACTATCAAAGACTTGTCTGGTATGGCCGGAGTTAGCTCCACCACATCCCCCATCTTCAGTTTGCAAGTGGGGTCGTTCACAGCCTCATGGTTCAGCCGTGGCCTCAGTTCTTCCTTGATTGGAAACCCATAGGGCGTCCATCTTGAGCTTCCCCGCCCGGTTCTTTCCAACAGATCCATTATGGTTGAGTTTGCAGGGAATTCTTGGACCGACATCTGCAACGTTCACAAACCCAGAAATGTTTTGCTTAGTATTCATGAACTGGTCGATCCAGAGTGAGAAAATGGAAGAAATGGATATGGTTTACTGATGGATGATACAATATCAGCATGAGGTATTTACATAAAATCAAGGCCTCAAAATCAAACCAAGTTTGACTGGAATAGAATTGAAATGGTATTGGCATAATGAAGTCGTCTCAAGTGGACCCACCTGGTCATCAGAGGAATATTTTTTCTAAAATAAATATAGAAATTTCAAAAGCAAACCTTATCATTCTCCAGCATGATGACAAAGACAGGTCCATCCTGGCTGCAGTCCGGTTTATAAGAAAATGGACAACCATCAGAATGAGATGGGAACTTGCAGGGTGGCTTGATGGAATTATCATAGCCAACAGGTGATTGATCTTTGCTCATTGTCTCACAGTGCCAAGTGACCACCCATCGAGCCCACTCAACCATCTGAAGCACAAATGAAGAGTGCTTACAGTCACCTTCTTTGTATCTCCAATGAGCTGCAAATCCATACTCAGCTTGTAAATGCATTTCCCTTGTTCGGATTTGAACTTCAAGTGGAACCATGCCTTCACCCCTCACCACCGTATGAAGAGATCGGTACCTACAATTAAAATAAAAAATAAAAAAAAAAGGGGGAAACAAACAAACACATGAAATAACGCACAATCACTTTCATCCCTAACTTACCCATTAAACTTGGAATGCTTTATATAGTCCTTGAACCTTCCAGGCACTTCAGACCATAATCGGTGAACAACTCCAAGTGCTTTATAACAGTCTTCCTCATTTTCAACAATCAATCGTAATCCATGAATATCATGTATCTCATCCATGGTCATGTTCTTTCTGCACAATTCAAAAGCAATTACTTTCCTAGTCTGAATTTTATGAAAACATATAGTATGACAAATACAGGAAGAGAAACGGACGACATACTTCAACATTTTGCAGTAAATGCTATACAAGCTTTTGTGTCTCCCAGATAAAACATGGTAAGAAATGGCTTCATCCTTAAGGGCTGGCTCTAATTTCTCTTTAGCAGAAGTAATCATAGCCTCATCGAAGGACTTCACAAGCTTGGAGGATAGTTCTTTATGCTGATCTGGATTGAGATGCTTGAAACACAGGTTTTCTAGTTGTTCCTTCCAAGTAGAGATTCCTAGCCGGTTGGCCAATGGCACAAATATCTCCAGAGTTTCCTTAGCAAACCTCTGTTGCTTGCCCAAAGGCAATGCATCCAGTGTCATCATATTATGCAATCGATCTGCCAACTTTATGAGGACAGCCCTGGCATCTGCCATGCCAAGGAACATGGTGTGCAATCGATCTGCCTCAACCGTTTTACTTGCTGTATTGTTATCACGTGCTAGCTTGCTCAATTGACTTAGCTTAGACACCTAACAAATGTCATCAAATGGTATTTAGAAGCCTAAAAAATTGAATATTTTATCAGTATATTATACCAAAATAAACATGCAATGATTTTACTAGGAACAAAAACAATATCTTGTGAACTGCTTGTATCATGAAGCAAACTGAGGAAAATGTTTAAAAATTTCAAAATCCAATAAATAATATTGCCAATTTACACCACAAAAGTATGAACTCTTTAAAAATCGTGAGATCTTATCAAGTTTCAGTACAAAATGCATGTTAGTAGTCCCTGTCATTGTTTGTTAAGCAAGGAAAACACAAGGAAAATAGAATCACTAAGAGACACAGTACCATAAGGTCCACATTAATATAACCTTAAAATCTGGAAATCATGCCTGCCTCCACCACCAGCAAAAACAAATAAAAAAAGGAGTAACATGGAAAAATAGTGATTGACATAACAGACATCTAAGTACACAAGACTTAACAATGGGTACAAAATGGCAATATAAAAAAAAGAGATAACACAAAAAAACAACATTCCCCCACGGAACAATTGCAACCAATCTACAAATCAAAGGCATTAAGCTTTCTTTTATGTGGAACCAAACCCATACTAAAAGGTTACTTTGTTCATTTAAGCTTTTGATCCAACTTTGATCGCTCTTGGATTTCTTTCCTTCCAAATCATTCAAAAAATGCACACAGAAACAGCTTCCCATACCTTCTCATGTTTTCTTCCCAAACAAAAATCATGCCAACTTAGAATTGTCTCTAACCGTGGAAAAGAACACCATAATAGATGTTACGCTTTAATCATTTCTTTATTACCACAAGAAGCAATTGATAGGATGAAAACAAAACAATAACTACTTAACCACACGATCTATACCAAACATTATACCTTGTATCTTCCATTGAAATAAAACATAAACATATAAAAATATTTTTTAATCTTAGAACACAATCATTAATTCACAACTCATGGCAAAATATTCCATGACAAAATGATGTAAGTCTAAGAATATCTTGAAGATGGAGCACTGTGAATTTGTGATTCTAATTCAAGCCAACCACATTAGTAATATAACAGCTACAACTATAACCTATTTACACATAATCCAAGTGATCTATTAATCATATCAGACTCCGACTTCCGCATTGATGTAAATCTAACATAAAACTTAGATCATAAGCACTTTTTTAACTAGTTCACATCTGATTCCTTTATATCTCAATTGAATAGGTCATCAACAGTAATCATGTCTGTAAATGCTCCAAAGAAGATTCCTTTAGAAAAAGGGCTTTGAACATTAACAAAAAAAAATACCACAATCAATTTTCAGCAGCAAACAGTATCAAATACTTTTAAGCACAAATACTTAGATTCTAAGTATGCCTCTTACCCCTTCAACCAAATCAGCAACCCCAGCTCCAAAAGTCCCAAAAATATCATCGTAACTCATAAAAGAATCGTCAAGGGTATCGTGGAGAAGCCCCGAAACAACGACGGTTGAATTCGCACCAATTTTCGCCAGCAAGACGGCAGTCTCCACACAATGCTGTAAATAAGGATCCCCACTGGCTCGCATCTATAAAAAGGGCAATAGGATACCCATCATCATAAATTCAAACATCCAAAAAACCAGAAAATCTATTTCAAAATTCACGACCAAAATTATACCTGCCCTCTATGCGCCCTCTCGGCCTCGTAAAAAGCCTTGACAACGAAATCCTCAGAGAATATTTTGTGCCTCAATTGAGCACCCAAGAGCAAATCTTTCACATGAGGCTCGGAGTTACTGTCCGGAAAATTATCTTCCATATTGAAGGTCAATTCATCTACCAGAACTGATGAGGAATCCGCATTTAGGGCACCACCACCAATCTCAAAGGTGGGCGAATCATAATCGATGTAGGAACCCAGAGCCCCTCTAACAAATCCACTGAACAACCCACTGGTTCCAACCCTGGAAACCCCATCGCCGCCGCTCCTTTCGCGGGCAATTCTCATCGGGGGGCTTCTGGACGACCCACCAACGCTGCTGCTACACGAAACCGGGCCTTGAAACACCGAGACCGGGCTTGATTCGCTCCGATCTCGTTTCAACGACGATCCCAAATAGCAGAAGGAGCTGCTCAGCTCTTCGCCCCTGTCGTGCCACATCGACCCCAACTCTTCGCCGCCGGCGTGCTTCACCGCCGGCGAGGAGAACAGGCACGAGAGACCCCCCATGGCCGGCCTCTGCGATGGAGACGCCGTCGCCGACGACGAAGATCTCGAATTCAGCTCGAAATCGTGCGAGGAGTGTGAGTTGATCTGGCAAGGGTGCGACGCCGAGCAAACACTGCTCGGTGGACTCGCGTACAACGCAATTGTCGGAACAGCCATGGCTTCCTCACAACAAACCCAGATCAATTTCTGAATTTCAAGCAATTACACACAAGACCCAGATCCAAAACCCCTCAAAAAAAAACTCTAACAAACACCACTATGATATATACAATTTGGTCAGAAACAGGTCAAAATCAAGCCCCAAATTGAAGAAAATTAGAAAATCCCTAACCCTGATTTTTCAACGAAAGAGAGTCAAAAGAGCTATTGTTGAATCTAGAGTGTGAAATTCTAGAGAGAGAGATTTTAGGGTTTCTTCTTTGGCTTCGCTTTCTGTCCCCTCTGCGATTTCCTCAGAAGCTGTCTTTCCTCTTATTGCTTCACCGGCCAGGAATTCGAGCAATGAAAAGACGCAAATGCCCTCATGTCCACTAGTAACTACCGAAAATGCACCTCTATTCTTGTCAATTGGGACATAGTCTAATTTTAGGGTTTTAGTTTAAAAGCCAAAACTAATAAAAATAATCTAAACCGTTTTTCATATTTTTAGGGTTTTATGATCTGATTATGTATTCATTGCTTAGTTTTTTCTAATCTCTTTGTTTTTATGGTTGAAATCCACGTCACTTTCTCGAGAAAATTATGGAGTATTAACATTAGATGGGAATATTCCACCTATGTCACCTTTGGAAATGATTACCTTTAAAAGGTAATAACAAAGATTATATATAAATCAAATATTCCTCCTAAAAATTAACATATTTTTCTACTAAAAATAATGATAAAAAGTAGATGGTATAAATATTTTTTATTTTATTTATTTATTGTCATCGATCTAAATAGCTCAATAATTATTATTTGAACATTCACAAAAATAATGAAAATTAATTTTATTTTATTATTTTTCATTTTCTAAATAGAGATATTAAAATGAAGGACTACAAAAATCGTATTTTTTATTCTTACCATAAAAATAAAAAATATTTAATACAATATTTTTTTCTAGCAATAACATTGCATCCGCTTATTATTGCTTAAACCAACAAGGTAAGAGTCAATTTGGATTAGAAAAATGGTAGAAAAATTAAATAATAAAAAAATACTCAACTATAATAAAAATATTTTTAAAATAATGTGATTTTAAGAAATATGAAAAATAATATTAAATTTAAATTTTCTTTTTCCTTTATCACTTCCCTTCTTCTCTTTTTACAAATACCTTTCTTATGCAACATTACTTTTGCAAAAAAAATATAAAATAACTAGTTTTTGTTTGGGATGGTGTTTGATTTCTATATTTGATAAAAGAATTAATTTTTTATTTTAAAATATTTTTACTAAAAATAAGAATAATTAATATATTTTAATAATAATAATATTAATAATATTATTATTATTATAATATGAATAAATCATATAGAGGATATCCGAAGAACTTTTGCCTCCAAATACTATTTTAACAGTTCTAATTTTTTATAATATTTTAATTTATCTTTCCATCAAAATATTTATTATTATATATTATCTTGTTGTTGGAATAATGATAAGCATAAGATCTTCACTTATGCCTAGATTTCATAATAGATGGAAGGAAGACTAGACTTGATGCCCACCCATGTGGCATGTGCCCACATGATGTAATCAAAGCCCTTGCTTTATCCGCAAGTTGGTGGATTTCGGGTCCCACCTCTTTTTATATTTTTATTTATTTGTTTGGTTTCATCCTTAATAATTTGTTGCTTAAGGATTAGGATTCCACTGAATCCCACAAAAATCTCAACCCATACGCAAAATAGTTATTTTGGTCCACTATATCAACGGTGGAGGATTCTTTTGATCGGACATGATTTGTCTATTGTTTTGACTTTGTTAATTCTTGACCAATGGCGTTTTAGTAATGGTTGGACTTTTGAAATAGTCAGCCTATGAAGCTTGTGTATGACCGTGTGAGTGATTTAGAATCATGCCAATAAATTAAATTGTAATTAATTTTTTTAATCATTGGTTATTTCCTTTTAAATTTATTTAATTTAATATTATATTTTAATGATTTTATAAATTTACTCTTTTAAGCCTTGATAATTTCACCTCTTAAATGCACTCAAACCTCTTAGGCAAGAATTCTAACGGACGAAAAGAGAACTCCTTTAAATCTTATTAAGGGTGAATCGGTCCCGAGATGTTTGACTTTTGACCAAACGGGCCAATCACATGTCAGTAAAAGCTACACCGGGCCCCACTGGAGGATCAAACAGAGACCCCTTTGAGAAGTTTCCTCGACATCCCATGGGCATTTTAGACAATTCACTATAAGTGTGAGCTGTTCAATGTACTTGGTCTCAGTTCCTTTAGTCTCATTCCCTCCACTTTTCTCTAGAAGCCACCTCAATTTTCGATTCCATTTATTGTTTTTTTCTGCTAATTTCCACTTGCGTAACTGCTGCGTCCAGCACGTGTTACGACAAGAGGGATGACTGTGGACACGTGCTCATCTAAGGCGGCGCACACTTGTCGGCCAGAGGCGGCTGTGGTTGTGAACGGCAACAGCGGGTTTTGTTCGTATACGGTGATGGTCGAAGACGTCACGCTCCAGGCATGTGATTTTGAACAGGGATCCGCGATTTGAGGGCACATCGGACGGTGGCTACGACTTTTTGGTGTTCTCTCGTCTATGTGTGAGCTGTAGGTTATAATTGGTGGGGGTCACTTGGCCCGGTCAATTGGTGGTAGGTCACCTTAAATCCACCTAATTTGTTTTGACATTTTCGGAAATTTATTTTATAAATTCAATTGTTATTTATGACGTAATTTTTCAGAAATTACAAATATTAAGTAGGAGAAGATGGAATAATAAATCTAAAAATGGTGCTTTAAAAATGTTTTATTAAAAAATAATAACCAGTTTATTGTTTTCTAAAAATATTTTTATAGTCATATTTAATTCCCTAAAGTATTAAAAAAAATTATTAAATTATAAAAAAATAAATATAATTAAAATTAATTATAAACTTGTATATTTTCTCGTTATTTAAAAAAAATCAAAATAGTTTAAAATAACATATAAAATGTTTTTTTTTTCTTGACTTCACTTCTTTTTGCTTTTACATTTTTCCTAAATTTTTTTTAAAACCACACATAGCTTAAATAATTTTTAAGAAAAAATACAAGCTTTTTTATTCTCTGGAATATTTTCATTATGAAATCAATTTTATATTTATAAATTATATTTTAAAAATTCTTTAAAATATGGATAATTTTGATATTTTTAAATATTTTATATTTATTTTTAAAAATTGAAAATGTAGAATTTTTATTTTTATTTTTGAAAGTTCAAGAGTAAATGAATTACATTAGGAAGTGGAGGACTCGTTTTTGAAGTTTGCATCCTCAAAAGTTGCCCTTGACCTTGAAAAACTGTCTATAACATTGAAAAAGTGATACTTCTAATTATTTTTTTTTTAAATAAATTTTTATTAGACTTTTTAGAATATAAAAATATCCATAAAAAATAAAGTATAAGTTCAATGTATAAAGTCGAAATGTAGGGTAAGATGCAAATATTTCTGTTTGCATGTAGGAGGAAGATAGAGACGGGGGTCTAAGAATTAATTGGTAGTTGAATTGAATGTTTGATTAGGTCTATTTTGGTGATTCTAGTTACTTTATTTTAATTAAATTACTTGATTTTCATTGATTTTTTCTTATTAGAACCTTCTTAAGTAGTTTAAAAATGGATAAATCATCGAATTAAAGTTGCAAAGTCAACGTTTAATTTTGTCACATGGAAAAATAATATGATTTTGAAATTTGTGGAATCTAAAATCAATATTTATTAGTGGAAAAAATTATTTCTCTTATAATTTTCCATGGTATACTTTTTCTACACATGATTCATTGAAATAAATATATTGAAAATGACTTGGGGTGGTTGTTTGAGGCATCAAATTCAACTAGCATGAAGAGTTCATAGATCTAAAATATGTGAAGAATTTAAAGAAAAATATAATAAAAAATCATAAGAGAAAATGATGAGAAAATATATGGTTTGGATTTTCCTATTTTTTTGGTTTAATAATTATATAAAATTGTTAGTAAATTCATTGAAAAATGATTTAGATATTATTTTGCTTGGAATCATATAGTATAAGACATGTTTGATAATAAAAAATTATTTTACAATTTAAAAAAATAAAAAATAAGATAAAAAATAAAAAATTTGTTTAGCTAATCAATTTTCTGTTATCTAAAATAAAATAAAATAAATCAGAAAAACACATTACACAAAAAAAAAATGTTTTTTGTTTCTTTTTTTAAGAATAGAAAACAGAGTGTTTTGTGATAAATTTTTTTTATAATTTTTACTCGTTTTTTAGGGTTATTTTAAAAAATATTATACAAATAAATAAAATAAATAAAAATAAAACACTTGACATAAAAAATTATTTTTAAAACATATTTAAAAATATTAAAAATAAGTTAATTAAAAATATTTTAAGTTTTCAAACGAATTTTTATTTTACAAAACACTATAGAATAATTTTCAAAAACAGTTCTCAAAAACTATTTTAAAAACTAGTTATAAAAAATACCCTAATATTTTTTTTTTGTTTTTTAGTAATAAAAATTAGAAAAACTAAGAAAAAATAAATGAGAGTGCCTAATTTTATATATATGATACTGGTCTTTTATATTTAAAATTATGAGTAGTTCAATACCTATAAAAAAAATGTTCTTTTCATACAAATATCTCCCTTTTTCTTTATTTTGGAAATATTGAACATTTTTTAAAAATTCAATTTCGTTCATGATGTGTGAACACGTGGATGGCACGGGCATGGGTGCGTGGCATGCATGGATGAATGCGGCACGGAGCATAGATGCACGTGCATGCACGGTGGAGAGGTTGTCATCTACTGTGTTTTCCTAAACGTGCAAGTCATGTGCATCATGGAGATTAAACAGTGGGAATGGCTTCCACGCCACTGCTCTTTTGTCGCCATCATGATGTTTACACATAGATTTGACACCTAAACTACACATAGTTTGTTTAAAACGTTACTGTTTTCTTGAAGCCCCATCAATGGCTTCGATAGACAATATCGTAACGCACGTATTCATTGTTTTATTGCTTCTTGCTTCGGTGTTTATCAAAAAATGGTTATCAAATTGCTTGGATGACATGTATATGTAACATATCGACATGTTTTCTACCCTAATAAGTCTGGTTTTATTGTGTTTGTTCTATCGATAGTGAGTTTGATAATGTTTATTTTTATTGTATTTTTTTATATTGAAAACATATTTACGGGAATTAAATATCAAGTGTTTTCTCATAAATATTATAAGTGGTTTTTCAATTTAAATTACTTAAAAAAAAAAAACGTTGCTCTTAATCAATACTTTGATTTCATTATTTTATATCTTAGTTTTACTATTTACACTTTCATTTAATGATATTGATTTTATCATATACTATTGATGACGAATTGTAAAAAATCAATTATTCATACTCAATTTAATTCTTTTATATTTTGGTCTTTGATATTATTATGCCTTTTGGTTTTATATATTGATCTTATTTCTTTATATTTGAGTTGTCCTTAAATAATGATAGTTTACATAATTCCCGAATTTGTTGAATCACAAATTTAAATCGTGTAAATTCACAACTTCCTTTATATATTACAAATATTTCTTAATGAATTAATGACGGTCATTATTGTTCATTTGGCGAATCTTCATGAAATAATTATATCATTATAAGTAAATACATACCTTTTTATAATAAACTTATAGGGTGTAAAAGATATATTGTATCTGCGTATCCAAGTAATTGTAACTTTGATTTTTTTGAATAAAAAAAAATAATGTTAAATGCCTCGTATAAATAGTATAATATATGAGACTACGACTACCAAGGTACATGAATGCACTAATAATAATAAAATATGATACTACAAAATCAAGAAGCGCTTTATTATTATTATCTTTGCAAGAATGAAATTGATAATTCTTTATATAATAATAAGATATGATAATCATAGGAGAGCTTAGTGTTTTATTTATATAAAAACACTCTAATGATTTTCTCAATGTATGTTTTTAGACATTAAATTTGACCTTATTAGTATTTTGGTGGATGAAATCATGTTTTTTTTTTAAATATTTAAGTTCATGCTAAAATATATTTAGAAAAACAAATAAATCAACTTGTTTTATTACTAATTTTAATCATGGATATAAAATATATTGATTTGATTGAATTGTACAAAAAATAGGAGTGGATATGGGAAAGGTCTTAGATTATCTTATGGTTGTAAAGTTTGACTTTTACTCTAACCTCGATAATATTTAGATCATGAATTTATAAAATTATCATTTTTTTTTCCTTTTTTCTTTTTAACACTTCCTTATAACCGTTATAGGTGTCAAATGGGTCATGTTGGGTTAGAACAACATGATGTTTAATAGGCTTTTATGGGGCAATGCGTCATGGCACAACTCAATTGAAAATCATGTTATGTTGTGTTAACCCACGCAAGCCAAATGGGCTGCCTAGGGCAACCCATAAGATTGTGAGCCAATTATGGCATGTTGTGTCATGTTGAGGGCCATGTCATAGGTCGTGTTGGTAAGTTGTGCCGATGGATTGTCCTAGTGGGTTGTTCCGATGGATAACCCTAACTTTGTTAATAGTTAATTTATTTTTTTAAGTCATTATATTGTCCTAGAATTTTTTTATTATTAAATGAAATTTCTTTTTGTTACTTCAAACATCTTAAATAATTATACATTTTTTTTCATATTTATAAAGTTTGTAATTGTAATGTATGTACCAATTTTAATTTAAAAAAAATAGAAAAAAAATCATATTTGGATGTGTTGTTGATCATAATAACAATAAATTTAAAATATTGAAATATAAAAGAAAACCAAGTATAACAAATGTAATTCTTTTATTAAATTTTTTAACAAATTACATGAAAAATGAAGAAAAAAAATGTGTGAATTGCATCACTAAATATATTCCAACTAGGTTGGCAGTCACTCAATTATTACTTAACCTTTCAAAAGAGACATGATGAGCTAACATGGTGGATTGTGCCCTTAAGATCAACATGACCCAAAGGACTGGGTTGAGCTGGTACAACCCACTACAGTAATTAGATCAGACCAATCCAATATGATCTTTTGGTGTGTTGAGCCATGAGCCAAACTAGGTAGTCCAACCCATTTGGGGTCTTTGGAACGAACACCTTATAAACTATAGCCTCAACCCTAATTAATGATGATGCTATGGCCCACCCCACCTTTTTTCTAATAAAAATGATTTGGGAGGGTACTATAAATAAATCAAAAACAAATTTGAGATTTTTTTTGAAAAAACCTAATTCAAGTTTGACTACTCAACATTCCCATATATATAATAAATTAAATAAAAATATTTTTTTATTTCCTTTTCTTTTTTAATATATTTAAAATAAAAATATAGCTATTTCCCATATATATAAAATATAAAGAAATTAATTAATTAATTAATTAATTAATCTACTTGTAAATTACATTTTATTTTAATATGTTAGAACTTCTAAAAAGATAATAATTTTTTTTAAAAGGTGCCAAAAATTCCCTATCCCAATCCAATCCAACCCACCCTAATACAAGTTGGAGATGGAAAGAAAATACATTTAAATAGGGGGTGTTTGGTACGTCGGAATAGGGAATGAAAATAATATTTTGTTTCCTTTCCTATTTCTTAGTGGAATGAAATGAATTTGATGATTCCATTTCTAGCATTTGGATGAACTTAGGAATACAAGATTGGAATGATTATTTGTTTCCATTCCAATGTTTGATAATAATAGGAATAGAAATGAAAAAGAAATAAATTTACAATAATATCCTTACATATAATTTAAAATATTTTTTTATTTTTACTTTTATTTTTAAAAAATAAAATCTGAGAGGTTTTTTGTTATTAAATAATAAGACTAAAAAATATATATATACTCAATAAATAAAAAATTAACCATAAAAAATCGTATAACCCTAATGCACAAATATTCAATTATTATTTTTATTAAAAATTTGAATAATTTGTCATGCTTAAGTAGTTATAAAATTATATTTTTCAAAAAAAATTATTTATTATAATATTTAAATTCTCAAAGCTAGCAAATGTTTTTCCTATTTTTAAAAGAGGAAATAAAAGAATTCAAATTTATTCTAATTTTCAACAAGTATCATATCCGATAATAATAAACAAAGGGGAAAAAAAACCAAAAGTTTTGTTTTTGTTTGTTTTTTTCTTTTATTTTTTTCATAACCATTAAAAATTTTCAATATTGTAAACACGTGAAATCGAAAAATATTTTTCCAACCATTTCAATTTTTCTCTCCAGTTTCCATTAATACAAGATAAAGAAACATCAAAGATTTCAAACATAAATTAATAAAAAAAAAATTAATCGATTTATAGAGAAGAAGAAACACATATAAAGAAGTAGAAGAAGAAAGAGAAAATAAGGTAAACCTGATCGAAGATGTAGAAGGGAGTTTTCAGAACCTAGTTGCAGCAAACAATGACAAATCCTAGATCCAACAATCAAAATGAACATCCAAAACCCTATAAATTAGAAATTGATTTTTTTTTTTTTAAATATCGTGGAAGGTTTAATTGATTCAATTTGGAAGAATCACTTGTTGCAGAGAATTGGATGATGAGTGGGTCTCTAGCTTTGCAAAAAAGATAAGAAGTGGATGATGAATGGATCTCTACCTTTACAAAGAAGATAAACATCGGGTTTGAAAAACAAGATAAGATGGTAAAATAGTAATTTAGGTTATTTTATATTATCAAATAGGTTTAATGAATCAGAATACCACCTATTTTTAATGAATGCAAATCCGACTCATAAGTTGGATTTGATTTCTGCCGGAATAATTTTTTATTTCATTTCCGCCTTCTTAATATTTATCCAAACATAGGAATAAGAGAGAAAAGGAATGAGATGTCTATTCTCACTCCCTATTCCCGTGTACCAAACACCCCCTTAAATAATGAGAGATGAGGTTGGAATGAAAGTGCCCCACCTCAATAATCTCTCTTCTCATCTTGATCTTCAATTTATAGGAAGGCAGAAAATGACAAGGATAATTAGAAAATTTTCAAACACCCAAAAAAAAAAAGGATAAATTTAAAATCACCCATTTTATTTATTAAAATAAAAAATGAAAAATGAAAGTGTACACAACAAATAGCTTAATTATTAAATGAGACATGATTGATTTCAAAATATAAAATCATTTTCCTTTGCCTAGACTTCTAGAGCATCACTATGGTCCAAATACCCAATGAATGGGACTACACTTACGTTCCATCATGCCCTCTTTGTTTTTATACTTTGTTCACCATCTTTTCTAATTGAGTATTTCCTTGAGTTTCTTTGCTTTTTCTTGTGTCTCTTATCATCATTTTATAATGGTTAAGCCTCCAAATTTTCCCAATAACATCTGCATAGGCATCATCAAAGGCTTGAACTTTAAGCATAGGAAGTTTCTTATTTAATTGGTATGATATGACAATAATTGGTTAGTGGGAAGTGTTAGAAAAATTAGACTAATCCAATATATGGTAATCACCCTAGAGGAGGGTGAATAAAGTGATGGTCTCTTTTTGTAAATTTAAATTATGTGAATTTAAAAGACAATTATATGCAAATATATAATAAAATAATATAAAGATAATTGCATATAAATTAACGAGTAGGAAAGAGAGAATGCAAACACAAGATTTTATAGTGGTTTGACGCAACTCGGCCTACATCCACTCTTCTCTAACTTCAATCCCAAGCTTGAGGTTCCATTAATTCAAGACTTCCAAACCAAGCCTTCAAGTAATACAATTGGATTATGGTTTCAATCCACCATCTTAGACTTTTAGCTCCAAACACCCTTTACAAACCTCAAGATATACCTCACTCTTGAATAACTTCTCAAGTGATACCCTATATTTAAGAATCCATAAGTGATACTTCACACTTAGATTCTTACTCTCAAAGATATACAAATAATTTCACAAAATCCTAATACAAAACTTTAGGCTCAAATGATACAAAAAAATTAAGATTGAATGGTGCACTAAAGATATGCAAGTTTTAGAACAATGGTGTACTAAAAAACATTCTTCCAAGTCTCAAATATATTCAAGAAAGGTTTGGGAAGGTTAAACTTATGAAACAATGAAGATTGGAGCATTTTTATAGAAAAAAAAAAGAAGTCAAACTAGTCGTTGGGGGTTCGACCGGTTGAGTGAGGGGTCGAGTGGCTGACTAGCCGTTAACATTCAATGCTCGACAGGTGATTGTTGGACCTTGACTCAAATAATACAAAAAAACTAAGATTGAATGGTGCACTAAAGATATGCAAGTTTTAAAACAATGGTATACTAAAAAACATTATTCCAAGTCTCAAATATATTCAAGAAAGGTTTGGGAAGGTTAAGCTTATGAAACAATGAAGATTGGAGCATTTTTATAGAAAAAAAGAAGTCAAACTAGTCATTGGGGGTTCGACCGGTCGAGTTAGGGGTCGAACGGCTGACCAGCTGTTAACATTCAATGCTTGACAGGTGATTGTTGGACCTTGACCGAACCTTAACCGGTTGAGGTCGGGGTCGACCGATTCTTCACCCGGTTGAACAACCATTCTGGAAGAGAGAGAATGTTTTTTGTACCCCTCGATCGGTTATACTGGGGGTCGATCGATTACTATTCACACAATTGACTTGTTGAACTAGGGATCGACCTGCTCCTAGACCGGTTGAGTTGAGGGTCAACCGGTTGCTCATCCGGTTCAACCGGTTAAGCCGTTTTTGGCTGAACGATCAACTTTTTTTTTTTTTTTTTTTTTTTTTTTAACTTAAAACATTTTAAATAAATTTGAAAAACATTTGACACAATGTTTTAGTTGAAAACATGAAATCATCAAATTTTAAAAAATTTAAACAAAATAACTCTTTGATGATTTTGGTGCATAAGTAAAGAATGTAATGCATGAAAATCCTAGTACACCAATAATCTTACAAAGAGATCTTATGAAGCTTGAGCCTTGAAAAACACTTCTCTTTGAGGTGATTTTCTTCTTCATAATTTCTCATTTGTTTGATTTGTCTTTATAATTGCCACTTTAGAAATCGTCTTGCCTAATTATACTTGAAATATAATCATTAGTTATAAATATTGTTTTGTTATCATCAAAACCGAGATTAACCAAACTTTGGTTTCACGGGAAATATAAAGAAAAAAGAAAAAAATATTAAAAAAATGATTTTTTTCATATTTGATTTATAATAAGATACTTAAAAAAGTTAAATGAATTTAAAGAAGAATATAAAATTTATCTTTTACTTTTCTTTTTTTTTTCTCTATTTTTTTTTATTTCTTTTATGGACACTTTTCCTTTAAATTATATTTAATTACTTGAAAATATGAAGAAATATGGAAGGAAAATAAAATAAAAAGGAAAAATATAAGTAAAAGGCAAATAAAAATAAAAAAAATTTTAAAGTTAATAAAATATTTTTATATTATTTAAGCCTATTTCACTTAATTTTTTTTTATGTAAATATTAAATAATTTAAAATATACAAATTTCTAACTAATTTTAATTGTATTTAATTTTTTAGTATTTTTCATAAGGAAACCAAACATGAAAATTTATTTTTTAATATTTTTCTTCAAAATATTAAAAAACAATTTTCTTATGTTTAACTTACCATAAAAATTTAAAAGAAAGTAAAATATAATTAAAATTAATTAAAAACTAATATATTTTCAAAATTATTTAATTTTTATATAAAACAATAAAAATAAGTTAAATGAGTTTAAAAAATCATTTAAAAATAATTTATTAATTTTAAATTTATTTTTCATTTTTTTTATATATATTTTCTTTCCCTCAAAACTTCCAAAAACCAAACTTAAGGTAAATAAAAATGAATAAAATTTGCAAAAAATACATTCTTGACTAACATAGTTTTTTCCTTTAACCTATTTCATGCACAATCAAACATAAAACAATTTTATAAACTTTATTTAATTTTTTACCATTTTTTTTCTTTATTTTCTTTTCATCAAATTTTTTGCAACCAAACATAGTTTGATAACAACGTTGATATTAAATTATCAAATTTTGAAGATTTTACATTAAAATATGATTTTAAATAATTTAATTATTTATTAATTAAAAAGCAAATGGTCACAATAAAATGTTGTTTAAAATTTTTAAATTAAAAAAAAGGGAATTTTCTAAAAAATAAAATGTACTTAAAATATTATTTTAACCGTCATGTGCGCTGACTAATAGTCTACGTTTCAAATTCGCTGATGCATGCGCTTTTAGTAGGTGGATAATGGGTTAATATCCCGAAATATTCGGCCCGATTCAACTTCATTTGGGCTGAATTCCATTATGGGCGTAACGGCCCAAATCCTACTATATTGATTGAGGGCCAAGCAACTCATTGTCAGTTTACGAAAACACCCTTGTATTTAATTCTTAAAATTTCAACTGAGTGGGAGGCGTTATAGTCATTTTGGGTTTCTCAATGTCGATCAGGTGTTAAGATTTTTAAAAAACAAGATCAAGCACACCACGTGGCTTGTAAATATTGGGTGAATCTCATCCTCCGCCACTTGCCTCCGTCCATTAGTAGGGTCCACAGATTGCTATCTTGGAACCGAGTGCAGATAACCATTACCGAGGTCTCTCCTTCCTCTTCAACACCATCTGTTGCCGAAAAACACCCACTTTTGTTTCCACAAAACAAAAAACTATATAAACAAAACAAACCGATTCTAGGGTTTGTTTTCTCAACACAAACCACACTCCCAAAACCCTAGTTTCCCACACTTCACATTGACGATCGAGCCTGTCGTCGTTCTTCTTCTCTGTGATTCGGAGGTCAGTTCTCGCAGATCTCTCTGAAAATAGCAATTAATCTCTCCGTTCAGTTCAATTCGTGGAAAAAGATTTGAACTTTTGTTTTTTCCGAGATTCTATGGGCGAGAAAGTGTGAGAAAATAGGGGCAAATCGTTTTGAACTATGGAGGATCTCGAAAAGGCGATTCTGATAAGCTTTGATGAATCCGGGAGAGTTGAATCGGCGCTGAAACTGCAAGCAGTGGGGTTTATTGATAAGATAAAGGAGTCGCCTTTGATATGTAGTATATGCGTTGAGCGCTTGTGTTTTTCGAAGCTCGTTCAGGTGCAGTTCTGGTGCTTGCAGTGTTTACATGATGTGATTCGTGTGCGCTATTCTTCGATGAGTTTGGACGAGAAGGGTTTTGTGAGGAAATCCGTGTTTTCCATGGCGTGTTTCGAGCGTTTAGAGGGTGTGGATGATGAGAGCTCTGTTAGGGTTTTAGAAGGTCCACCATTCATAAAGAATAAGCTTGCTCAAGTTTTAGTAACTTTGATTTATTTTGAATATCCATTGATTTGGTCTTCGGTTTTTGTTGATTATCTTCCTCATTTGGGTAAAGGCGCCCCAGTGATCGACATGTTTTGTCGGATTTTGAATGCCTTAGACGATGAATTGATTAGTTTGGACTACACTCGAACTCAGGATGAACTTGTGGTTGCAACGCGGGTAAAGGATGCCATGAGGCAACAATGTGTGGCTCAGATAGTGAGAGCTTGGTACAACATTGTATCCTTGTACAGAAATTCTGATCCGGATCTCTGTTCTAGTGTGTTGGACTCAATGAGAAGATATATTTCTTGGATTGATATTGGATTAATTGTGAATGATGCCTTTATCCCATTATTGTTTGAGTTGATTTTGGTCAAGGGATTACCGGAACAACTTCGAGGTTCTGCTGCTGGGTGTGTTTTGGCGGTAGTCTCTAAGCGGATGGATCTGCAAGCCAAGCTCTCACTTTTGCAGAACCTTAAGATTAGTCGGGTTTTTGGGTTGGTGGCCGAGGATAGTGATTCTGAATTGGCTTCAAAAATAGCCACATTACTCACTGGGTATGCCACAGAACTTCTAGAATGTTCCAAGAAGTTGAATTCTGAGGATCTTAAGCAGACCTCAATGGAGCTTTTGGATGAGGTTTTACCATCAGTTTTTTTTGTAACACAGAACTGTGAGGTTGACAATGCATTCAGTATCGTTCAGTTTCTTTTGGGTTTTGTGGCCACTATGAAGAGCCTTTCACCTCTGACGGAGAAACAGCTGCTTCATGTGGGCCAGATATTGGAAGTAATACGCACACAGATTTGCTATGATCCTATTTATCGTAATAATCTTGATGTGTTGGATAAAATTGGGAGAGAAGAGGAAGGTAGGATGGTGGAGTTTCGGAAGGATTTCTTTGTGTTACTCCGTAGTGTTGGTCGTGTGGCACCGGATGTCACACAGATGTTCATCAGAAATTCATTAGGGAATGCTGTTGCATCTTCATCTGATAGAAATGTAGAAGAGGTAGAAGCTGCACTTTCCCTTTTCTATGCTTTTGGAGAATCAATAAATGATGAGGTGATGAGAGTTGGAAATGGACCCCTGGGGCAATTGGTGCTGATGCTTTTATCAACAACCTTTGCTTGCCATTCCAATAGGCTAGTTGCACTTGTGTATTTGGAGACAGTAACAAGATATATGAAGTTTGTTCAGGTGAACGACCAATATCTACATTTGGTTCTTGCTGCCTTTCTTGATGAAAGAGGTATACACCATCCAAACATCAATGTGAGTCGAAGGGCAAGTTATCTTTTTATGAGGGTTGTGAAATCACTGAAAGCAAAGCTTGTCCCTTTCATAGAAAATATTTTGCAGGTATTGGGATATGTTTCATATTCCCATTGTATGTTTGTATTTACCTTTTGCAATAGAATTCCAATCCTTTTCATTCTTTTTTCTCACTGATCTGAAGGATTTTTTTGTGAATTTTTCAGAATCTGCAGGATACAGTTGCTCAATTTACAAGAATGAACAGCATGTCAAAAGAGCTTTCTGGATCCGAGGACGGTAGTCACATTTTTGAGGTAATCACTCAGTCTTGTGCACTGTTCTTCATACATCTGAGGTAGAAGGAATGTTGTGCCCTTTGGGCTGAAGCTTAATCTGCTTTATTCCGATTTTTGACTATGATGCTTGACAGGCTATTGGCTTATTAATTGGAATGGAAGATGTACCACCAGAGAAGCAATCCGAGTACCTATCTTCATTGCTAACTCCTCTTTGTCAACAGGTTAAGGTTGAGTTGGCTGTCATGGAATCTGCATTTGTTTACTTACCATTAGGAATCCCCTGTCCCCCATCCCTGCCCACTTTTATTTTGCTTATGTAAATATCAGTTTGGTACCTGAATACATAACTAATGAAATATATAATCTATGCAATCTGAAGAACTGCTGCTCTCATTCAGGTTGAGGTATTGCTCATAAATGCCGAAGTACAGAATGGAGAGGACCCTGTTGCAAAAATTGCAAACATCCAGCAAATAATCATGGCAATTAATGCTTTAAGCAAGGTTAGTATCCATTTTTTGGCCTTCTAAGTTCAGAAAAAGAGAAAATGTTATTTTATCACTATTGTGTTATAAATATCTCAGGCACCAAACTGTTTTGAACTTGCTCTTCTAATGTATTAGCATAGTTCATGTTTTATTATGCTTTGCTTTATCTTCTCCAATATTGTAAAAATGCCCAGCAGAATTTTTTATCAATCAACATCATGTCTTTAATTTGTTATCTAGAGTATTTTTATTTTATTTTTTAATATATATTCTTCATGTTTATCCTCACAATGTCTATATATAATCCAGGGCTTCAGTGAGCGTCTTGTAACTGCTAGTCGCCCTGCTATTGGTCTCATGTTTAAGCAGGTTGTAAATCAAGACCCTGTTTTGGTTATGTTTCTTGAACTGCATGTTTGAATTTGTGAAACCATTTCTCCAGTGTTCATTTTTCTTTTCTTTTTTAATTCAGACATTGGATGTCCTTCTCCAAATTCTTGTTGTATTTCCAAAAATAGAGCCTCTGCGGACTAAGGTATGTTGGATTTGGGAATACCTTTTTTTATATTGTATCGACCACACTATTCACTAATGCTAGCTTCTGTAATCTCCAGGTTACATCATTTATTCACCGAATGGTGGACACATTAGGAGCATCTGTATTTCCTTACCTCCCTAAGGCATTGGAACAATTGCTTGCAGAAAGTGAGGTGCAAAACATTCTGTTAGAATTAATTTTTGAATCCTTTTCTTATTTTAATTTCAAGAACATATGCTATCAACAAGAAGATACTATATGATAAGTGACATTTCTCTTTCTGTTTCTGACATTATACCTTGAGTTCGATCAAGATGATTATAATAAGTATTTGGTTAGGACTTTTAAGGGGTTTCATCATATTCCAACATCATTTTTAAGATTCAAAATGTACATACAGAATCATGGTATCAATTCAAAGTTTACTATATATATATATATATATATATATATATATATAAAAGAAAACAAAAAAGGACCATAAAGTTCTACAAAAAAAAGGAAGCTAATGAAAAAAGTTAATATATGTTAAAAAAGGTGATACAAAAGTTTAGAAAAAAATATAAAAAAAGGTCAAGATTTTCAGTAAATGGAGAAAGGTCAATTAGAATCTTTATAAATTCAAGAAATAGAATTAAAGAGAAAAAAGATGTAAAATGTATGGTACAGGATTGAGAAACTTGGGTTGCAATCATTTTTTGATAAACAAAGGCAAATTGAATTAATAAACGCCTAAAAACAGGGGGCGCACCCTATGTATAGAGGCAGTATACAACCAAAAGCCCAACCAGACTGCAAAAAAGAGAGAAAAGACCTAGAATAGTGTAGACTAGTCTCAATTAAAGACACCTCAATTTTTTTTTTTTTTTATAAAAAAAAAGCATTGTCTAACCCCAAAAACTGCTAAGACCACTCTAATAGTGAATGGATAAAGAGTTTCCTCAGACTTTGGTCAAACATCTCTTCCTCTTGGAAAGTCCTTTGATTTCGTTCTCCCCAAATATACCAAAAAAGACAAATCAGAGCCAATCTCCACACTACTCTTATCTTCTTCCTTAGCCCCTTAACTTTCCATTCTAGAAGAAGATTTCTCATTGAATGCGGAACACCCATACCAGTCCGAAAGAACTCAACAGTGCAGTCCAAAGCTTCTTTGTCTTATCGCAATGAATCAAAATGTGGTCAATCGATTCTTCATTCTATTTACAAAGGCTGCACTTAATGGCCATGGATCATTCCCTCTTCATTAACGTGTCTACTATTAAGATTTTTCCCCAAACCGCTTCCCAAGCAAAAAAACGACTTCTAAGAGGAGCACATGGACCCTAGATCTCTTTGGTAGAGAATAAAACATTGTTTTCAGCCCTTAACAACTTATAATATGATTTGACACTAAACTTTCCCCTCTCATCATTCTTCCAAACTAGAGAATCCTCCCCTTCTTGAACCTTTAGAGCATAAATGTGTTCTAAAAAACGAGTCACCTCCTCCAATTCCCAATTTTGGAAAGATCTTCTAAAATGCAGCTCCTAACAACTGCCTCCATCCCCATCCCTCCCCGATAGGTCTGCCATTGTAGCATATTTGTGGGTTGCAATCTTGAATAGAGAAGGAAAAACATCCTTCAACTTAGAATCCCCGACCCAATTTTCCCACCAAAAACTTGTGTGTCTACCATTTCCAATACGGATACTAGTTCTAAGAATGAATTCTTCCCACCCTTTTCTAACGTCTTTCCAAAGGCTCAACCTAAAAGAATCCCTCAACTCTCTAATGGTCCAACCCCTCCACCTCCCCAAATTTTCTACTAATGACTTTTCTCCAAAAGCTCATCCTCTCAAGGGAAATTCTCAACAGCCATTTGCTTAACAAATCTTGATTGAGCCCCTCCAAGTGCCTTAAACCTAGCCCTCCATGTTTCTTATCCTTACAAATAGCCGACTGACTTACCAAGTGGATCTTCCTTCTTTCCTCCATATCTCCCCACAAAAATTCCCTTTGAATTCTTTCTAATCTGATTCTCAGTTTCCTTGGAATCACAAAAAGCAACATAAAGTAGATTGGGAGGTTTGAAAGAGTGCACATAATAAGGACAAGTCTTCCACTTTTGGACAAGTATTGTTTCTTCTAAGCGGGCAATTTCCTCTTGAATCTCTCTTCTATTATGTCCTGAACTCCACATGACTTATGAGGGGCTCCAAGGGGTATGCCTAGAAGAGAAATAGGAAGTTTCCCTACTTTAGATCCAAATAGAGCAACAACTCTTTTCACGTCCTTCGTGCCCCCCACTGGAATAATTTCCAAGGGGTTGCAATAATGGTTCAAAGTTGCGGTCCTAGTCATCGACTTGGAGGGTCCTAAGGCACATCGGCTCGTCTCAGTATCAGATGATACACAAAATAAGATAAATAAAAATTTGAAAAATTATAAAATTATAAAATATTAAAATATTATAATAATTATTAAAAACAAATGAATATAATTAAATAAACTTAAAAATTAATAAAATAAAATATTATGAAAATTAAAATTATTCAATAATTTTTTAATATTGAAATTGAAAACAAAAACTCTTTAATTACCAAACTCAAATTAAAAAATAAAATAAAATGTGATGATTTTTACCACATTAGCATTTAAAAATTGAAACAATAAAATAACATATAATATCATGTTATTTATATTATTGATATTGACATTTAAAACAATAAATATATTGTTGATATTGGCATTTAAAACAATAATATAATGCATTAGCCTTGCATTCAAATCCCCAATTCTCAAACATCACCAACCCACCCATGAATAGAGAGAGGAGAACCCTAGAAAAAGCAGAGACCTTCCTCTGCAACCCACACCCATGCGGCCATCAATGCTGATGCCGGTGACACTATGGAGATGAAGTAGAGAGATGAGAGATCAACACCTAAGATCGTCGCCAATGGAGGAGGAGGGGTCCATGAAGGTGTTGTAGTCCACCTTGTGGTAAGGTTAGTGAAGAAAAGCCCTCAACCTCCTCCTCTCATTCACCTCAAAGACAATCATGACGTGGACTAAAAAACTTTTCAAAGACTTCATCGGGGTTATCTTCTTCATCACGGGTCTTCAATCATCAAGTCTTCAATCATAAGTCGTGATTCTCGTGAAATTTTTTTCCTTTTGAAGAGTCATTGATTTTTCAAAGATTTCTCAGTTATGATTGTTGTTTTGGTGTTTCTTTCTCAGTTTTGGGTGTTGTTTTGCTGTGATTTGGAAGAAAGTTTGCTTGTTTTGAGTTTAACTCAAATTTTTTTTGGTAACTCGGATGATTCGCCTGAGTCAACTCGGTATCTTGACTGAATCAACTGAGTTTAACCGATTCCTGGTCAAATCTTTGCCTAAGATGGTATCGGGTATTGGACTCAGCGCAAGAGGAGTCGAGGCGGATATGATTTGGCTGAGTCGTACAGGACTTGGCCAATACTTTGAACCATGGTTGCAATGGCTTTGGTTGTATGCTGATTCACATGTGCTGTTTGCTTTTTGTCTTCTTTGAAGCAAATGGAGTCTTTATCATTTTTGAGTTTTCAAATTGCTTATTTGGTTATTCTAATGGAAAGCATTAAGCCTTTTGTCTTTCAACTGGTAGGAAGATCCAGCCATGTTAAGGAACTTCCAACTGTGAATAGAAATTGAGGATTTAGACCTCTGTGGAACAAATCAAGATGACTGCAAATGGTCTAGATATTGAACAATTCATCTCCCTTATTCTTTCTGGTGGAAAGTTTCAGCATATTTCATGTCATTTTTTATTTAGTACAGTTTCAATTTGGGTTTTTTCTGTAAAAAAAAAAAAAAAGGTTTTTCTTTAATACAAAATCAGGATTTTTTACATTGCATTACATAGGGTCCTTTTTTTATCAATAGGAAAAGATCAAATTTATTAAAATCACCTACAAAAGGGCGTGCAAAAACATACACAGCATATAAGAAGGCGCCAAAAGGCATTTCATTGCACAGGGTACTGTTTCATAAAAATATGCTATTACCATTTCTCCCTCTAATCTCTCACAAAAGCATTTTTGTCAAACAAGAAAGGCTCTGTGTTGGATGTTTCTTTAATAGTTAAATATTTAAAGGATTATTTTCATGAATTTTTACAGAGTTGTATTATTTCTGTTTCTAAGTTCAACATATATTTTATGGTACTTGTTCACTTGTTGATTTCATTTGTGATCCCATGTTCTGATTTTATATCATGTTCTTGTTGCAGCCAAGAGAGTTGGTGGGTTTCCTTGTATTAATCAATCAGCTCATATGCAAATTCAACACCTTGGTCCGTGACATATTGGAGGAAATATATCCTGCTGTTGCTGGCAGGATATTTAATATTCTCCCAAGGGATCCATTTCCATCAGGACCTGGGAGCAGTACTGAGGTAACAAGACTTGTTAATTTCATAATACAACTGGTCTTAATCTTTATCTCTCATGTACTTGGGATGCTAATTCTGTGCAAGCTCCTGGCCTTTTATCTTTCTTCCTAGGTAAATGAATATAGAAATTGGATGCCACTTGTCATTTCTTGTTACACATTAACATGTTTTTATTGCATGATAATCAAAGATGAAGCTTGAATGTTCCACAATATGTTCTCCTGTGATCACATAAATTTAATTGCAGTATTGTTCAATATATGTGCTCATATGAGTCATATGTGGATAAATGTTAATTGACATATTTTGTGTATTCCCTTTTTCCTCCTTATGCAAACAAGGGACTTTTATTGTCAATTTTTCTTGGAGCTAATAAACCTTTGGGTAGAATGGTGGTTGCTCATTGGTGCTCCTGACTTTATTCTCCTATATTTATATTTATGCTATCACTTGTATGGTTGGCTATGGTTAGCAGAATGGTGGTAAGGTAACTAGTTACTTATGTATTCTAGAATTCTTTACCCTAAACCTGCTTATTAAACACTGAGCATGACAACAATATAATGGATTCCACTTTAAATTGTATGCTCTATGTGCCAAGTTTCAATTTTAAATGGTTTTTTTGAATCTAGAGCTAAGATTGTGGGTTTCTATTTGTTAAGGCAGCCTACTTTATCTTGTAGGAAATCCGTGAGTTGCAAGAACTTCAGCGGACATTGTACACATTTCTCCATGTGATAGCGACACATGATCTGTCTTCAGTTTTCCTTTCCCCAAGAAGCAGGGGCTACTTGGATCCAATGATGCAGTTGCTATTGCGCACCGCTTGTGGTCACAAGGATACTCTTGTAAGAAAGGTCTGTATGACATTTGTTAGTTTATGTTTTCTTATGAGGGTGACCAACAAATTGCCTTCTAAGAATGTTGGAATGGTCATCAACCGAATTTAACATATCTTCTGTTTATGTTACCCAGGCCTGCGTACAGATCTTTATTAGGCTAATTAAAGATTGGTGCACTAGATCTTATGGTGAAGAAATGGTAATCTATCCTCTAGAATCCCAAATCCCTTGCATAACTTTTTCCTTTTCATCATACTAACATATGAAGAATGTTTTTAGGTACCTGGTTTCCAGAGTTTCATAATTGAGGTCTTTGCAACAAACTGTTGTTTGTACAGTGTGCTTGACAGATCCTTCGAGTTTCGTGATGCAAATACTGTAAGTTTATATATTTTAGTGGAATTGAACCAATTTTATAATTAGTAGTGGTGCTAGCAATTTTATTTCTAGCCATGTATTTATTCTAGACAACATGATATATTTCTATCCCCTAGATAACCCTACTAGGGAGTGAGGTGATGTAATTAATTGACTATTGTGATTTGCTTGTTATATCATTGATTAAATAAGTAATGGTTGGCCTGCAGATTGTGCGCTTCATTGATTTTAGTTGAAGAACTCACCTCCTATTGTGTTACTGCTTGCTATGTAGCTTATTAATGGTTGTTCCTCTGTTGCAGCTTGTTTTGTTTGGAGAAATAGTACTGGCTCAGAAGATTATGTATGAGAAATTTGGTAACGAGTTTCTCATTCATTTTGTTTCGAAAGGTTTCCCTGCTGCACATTGCCCTCAAGATTTGGCTGAGGAATATTGTCAAAAATTGCAGGTATCTGAAATAGTTCTGGCCTTTTAATATAGAACAAAGATTAAATTTTGTTCCAGTACAGAAACAGTCTATTTTCCTTCAGACACTTAAATGTTATATGAACAAGGGAAATGGATATGAACAAGCAACCTGTGGAACATGCAAACTGTTGTCATTGGAACTGTTCAGAACATGCAATTCAAAGGAAAGGAATACAAACTAGGGAATTGAAAGAAAATCAAAGAAGGGAATTGTCTGCTGACAGATTTTGCCTCAATTTTAGAAAATAAAATGTGCAAATGCAGAAGTCCTTATAATTTTAAATTTTGTTTCTATTCCAATTCTGCCCGGTTTTGGATGAAATTTGAAGTTTCCAATTGGAGTCCTGTGTATTTCCTTTCTCGTTAATGATTCTTCTCCATGCAATAAAGGTTGTGTGGAGATCTGAGTCTAATTCCTTCCCCTCCCTTTCCCCTCTCCTCTCCTCTCCTCTGGATATGTTTCTCTATGATAAAATGGTCCTACCCACAAATTTATGAACTCTTAATGATAAGAAAACATTTGAATCGAAACAATAACTTCTAAGCAAATTATTTTTTCCCCAAGCTTTTTGGTGCTGACTGCTGATCATTGCTGTGTCCCTATTTGTCTGTCTGCAGGGTAGTGATATAAAGGCTTTGAAATCTTTCTACCAGTCACTCATTGAAAGTTTGAGACACCAACAGAATGGAAGCCTTGTTTTCAGATAGCATTTTCCTGATATGCAAATCTGATTATGCTGCTAAATGCTTCTTGTTCTATCCTATTGTCCTCAGTTGTTGGACTTCATTTTTGTTGTCAAAGGTGGGCACCTAATAGCTTATTTTTTGTGCGCTTCATAATCAGGCTTTTATATCTCTAGAGAGTATTTCTTGTCCTGTAGTAATGTTTGTGAATATTGCAGGGTTCTTTTCTTTCTGTATATAACATTTGTGTGGCTACCCCCTGAATAGTGAGGTATGAACAAATTCCAATTAACTAGGTCTTCACTTGATAGATTCCTACCTCCTGAATAGCTCAAGTCCCATTCATGGACTGATTCATTTTGTGACTTTGGTTCAACAGGTGTAAATTTCCGGAATCAGTTTCTTTGAATATAAAAAAGTTGGCGATATCCATTGGTTTCAAGGTGCTGAGATTTAGTTCAAGTTTCCAGTACGAGTGGTTGTCTATATAACCTTATTGCCCCCCAAAGTTTTGTGCTTCTTGTCTCATCATTTTGTTTCATCTCTCTAAATTCAAACAATTTTCTAGCCTTCTAAACGAGTGGTGGATTATTGTTCATGTGGTCTGTACGTGGAGAGGCGGGGTACGGTTTATTCTTTTTTATTGTGCCAAAAAAGGGGAAATCAATGAGCCACTGTTTGCCAAATCACCTGTAAGAAAAAGTTTGGGCATTGGATTTTCCCATAGAAATGAGTTCTCCTTTTACATGGCATTCAAAGTGAAGATTTCAGTTTTTGCATATCAATGATCCATATCACATGTAATTCTTTCAAGCATGCCTCCTTTTCTCCCCAGTTTCTTCTTTGGTTTAGGTCAAGTTACACCTGATTATCACACCGACTTACGCTTTCAAAATATTGCTATGGAAGAAGTAACTTTTAGCCCTAAGCATCTCAGATTCCTTGAAAATATTCTCCATTATAGTTGATACACCCTCCCCTTCATTGGATTTCCTTAGAATTCAATGACGACCCATGTTATATTTTCCTTCACAGACACAAAATTAAACACCAAATTGAGTTGTTGGGTCTCTTTCATACTGCATTATAGAATAAAATAGCTGACCAGAGCTTTTCTTTTTCATTGTTTTTTGATCTGGGGATGAAGTCCTAAGTCCTTTGTTCTAAGTCCTAAGTCTTAAGTCCTATGTTCTAAGTCCATAAAGCATGATGAGAACTTTGTAACTTTCCTTGCCCACTAAGCTTTGAAAGTGTAATAGATGGAAATGAGTGATTGGTTATTGACTGGTAGTGGTTTACTAATATTCTCTGGTGTGTTTCTTGCTTTATGACTTAGTTTCTTTGTTGAGGGTTTCATGAAGTATATTAGTGAATGACTTCACCCAATAGTTTATTTCAATATTCATTTGCCAACTATAAGGTCTGAAATGAGTTGTTAAATAGGGAGAATTTTGAGTTACAATGGCCATTTTATAGGTTTCACTCAAATTTCTATATTGGGTGTAGCTTCTTTTGTTTATAGGTTTATAGCTAAAAGCGGACGAAAGCAATATCGATATTGTGAAGGTCATAACTCATGGATTGTTTGTTTTGCTTTCAAAGAGTCCATATGACTTAAAAAAAGTGTTTAATTTTCGGTTTTTCAAAAATTCTAATTTGACTTATCTAAGGATTTTTTCTCATGTTTAATGTAATTTTTATAATATTAATAATATCCTTTGAAAATTGTGATTTTGATTTTCGTTTTAGTTGTGGTTTTAAATTATAAACTCTTTTAATAAAATTAATTTGCAAAAATTCCTTTTGAGTTGAAATAAAATGAAGATATTTTTGCAAAAGAATGTTTAACATCTTGTTTGATAATTGTTTTTTAAGATAGTTTTTTGTTTTATAGAAAAAAAAAACTTGGGACTTGTTTGTAGCTACTTTCAAAGATAATTTTGAAAAATTTTTTTTGAGAATAATTTTTTAAAATTATTTTATGATGTTTTGTAGCATAAAATTTGTTTAGAAACAAAAAAAAAAAAAATGTTTTTAATGTTTTTAAATATGTTTTAAAAATAATATTTATATATGTTGTATTTTTAATCATTTTAAATATATATATATAATATTTTTTTAATAATTTTTAGAAAACAAGTGAAAACAACTAAAAACAACTAATAGTTTTTTATAAAAGTATTATGTTTTTTGTTTTTAAGAACAAAAAATAGTTTTCTTGTTGCTAAACGTAATTTTTTTTTATTTTGGAGAAAAAAAAATTATTGTGGAAAATAGTTACAACATGAGGCCTTAAAACCTGTTTGGTGATAATTTTAGGAAGCGTTTTTTAAAAAATTTTAATACTTGAAAATTTTCATCATTCAAGTATTAGAAATATTAAAAACGTTTTCTAGAATCACTTCCAAACGCATTTTAAGTGTTTTTATATTTTATTTTTTAATTATGTTTGATTGCTTTTATATTTTAACGATTGATTTAAAAAATAAAGTATCATATATAAAACTTACTTCTAACATATATTTAAAAATATAGAAAATATGTTGAGTATATTTCAAGTTCTCGTATAGATTTTTGTTTTACAACACATCATACAATAATTTTTCAAAATTAATCTTGAAAACACTTTCAAGGTAAAGCCTAAAGATTTTATCACTTTCACCCAACGTGTTCTCACTAATTTTCATCAAATTCAACGAATCATTAAATGGTTGATAGGAAGGTGTCAAAAGTATTTTTTAATAGATAAAGCTACCAAGAATTGTGTCAAATAATGGGTCAATCAGTAATCACATGCTAAGAAAGGTGCGAACAAAATCAAGTTTCCCAACAACCAAACACTTTTCCAATTCAAGATAAATCTTTAAGAATGAGAAAAGGATTTTAGCTTATCCCCCCCATTCAAAGTCTTGAAGGTTCCACCCAGCTGCCTGAAGAAAACCAAGGTCTCTTAAGGGTCTTCACAATGGCAAAAAGGGGGGTTTTGATCATAGACATAAAGACTCTTAAGGACTCTAGAAAAAAATTTTAAAAATAAAATAAAAAAGAAAAAAAGTTGCTCTGCCAAGAAAAGAAAGTAATTACAGATTCTAAAGAACCCTAAAAAAAATAATAAAAAAATAGAAAGGAAAAATGTTGGTCCACCAAGAAGAAAAAGTAATCAGAGACAACTTTGACTTCACTGTTGCAGAAGTAGCTGGCTTATTATAAAAATATTTTGTCATTTCACTCTTGAATTAAAATATTATTTATTTTTTCATAAATATTCTTATATTCTTATCTATATTTAATGATGAAGTCCCCATATGGGGTTCCATTTATTGCAATTGTGGTAGTTTGTAAATTTTCCTTTTCAAAAGTTGGGGCTAGGAATCTCTTTGATGGGTGGAAAATAGCAAATTAAAGTTACTTTTTCTATTAATTTCTGAAAAAATTGACATAAGTGAGGAAGCATTCACAAAGAAATGTCTTCTTTCACTTTGTAAATATAGGAAAGAAGAAAATTTTCCTTCAAGCTAGATTGTTTGTATTAATGGGTGAACCACTATTTTGTTTATTGTCAATATATTTTTCTATTTTTATCCATGATTTTATTGGGATGTGTTAGTTTGTCACATGAAAATAGGAAAGGAGGATGTCATTTGTTAGGTTTGAATTGTTTCTTAGAAATAAGAATGGAAATAAAAAATTGCCATAATGGAAAGCAAATTTGAATTTATTAAGAATTTTGGTTTCCTCTGTTCCATGGTATTCTTAAAAGATTTAAAAAGTACAAAAATTTTAAAAATATGGCTATTGATTTTTTTTTTTTACTAAACTTACCAAAAAAAAAAAAAATTATCTTTTAAAAAGACAAAATAAATATAAAAGAAATAATAATATATGCACCTATCTAGAAAAAATGCAAAATTAGATGATTAATCATAGAAACTCGATCGAGTTTCTCCTCAAAAATTGTATGGACTACCATCAAAACACCAAATTTTGTTATTCGTTTTGAGTAACAAATTGACAATGACTATCAGGGTTATTGAGTTTAAATCAAAATCTATCAAACTTCAGTCAATCAAGATTTCTATTTTTGAAAAGTTATTGGTTGAACATATGATCGAATATTAATTTGTAAGTTATGTACGTCTGACAACTAGTTTCGGCTTAAACTACCAATTTTAGACCATTAAAATTCATCTATAAGTATAGCAAATATATTTGTCATTTAGAAAAGAGTTCATAATTCATTATTAAGTACATTTACTTCCAAACTTGCAAAATCCTTTTAGTATACCTTGGACTTAGTTATAATTTATCTTTTATCCCATTTAAAGTTAGAGACCGTATTCTTGAGAATTTTTTTTTAAATTTTTAAAAAAGGGAGTTGGCAAAGCATAGAAGAGCACTTTAAGATCATAAAATTCCATTAGAATTTAAGAAATTCAAATGTAAAAAGAACAAGGAAAGTCTTAATTGAAAAGACCCTTGGAGTTGGAATTGAATGCCTCAAAGCTTTAGGAAGGGTTATAAAATTCCATTAGAATTTAAGAAATTCAAATGTAGAAATAACAAGGAAAGTCTTAATTGAAAAGACCTTTGGAGTAGGAATTGAATGCCTCAAAGCTTTTGGAAGGGTTAAAGGGCTCAAAGCTTTGGTGGGATTAAAGGGCTTGGATGTAGATGGGTTACTCAGTTAGATAAAATTGCTTTTTGTAATATTTTTTCTCCTACTTTTTTCATGATCAATTTTTTTGGACTTTTCATGGGGACCTATACCTCGAGGTACTAATCGCCTCACAATAACTAACATTGTATAAATTCAAAATATAATCAATGATAGAATTCAAATCCAAAATCATGTGTCATTTATTAGGACCATACTTCCTAATGTTTGCTCTAATCAAAGGGCAATCTAAAAGCATTGATGTCGCTATCTATTTTACATTGCAGCCTTAGCTTCCCCAAAGACATCTTTTAGTAAAGCAACGATGCTTCCTTTAATTTTTTGTTGCGGGCCTTGTGGATAAGGAAGAGAAAATGGATTTTCATTACATGTCATGCTTACCACGTCCACATTTTCATTTGTTTTCAAGCTATAAAAATGCATTAATTTGTGTAATTAAAAATAATTTATGTGAATTAATGAAATTTAATTATATTTTCAATAACCTTTTTATTTCATATTTTACTAGACAACAAATGGAAAATTTTGGATTTTTTCTTTTCATAGTATTTTTTAAGCTAAATGGATTAGTGAGGTTTAAAGAGTTTTTTTTTTTTAATAAAAAAAGGAGTTAATTAAAAAAATTGAAGTTTTTGTTTTGCATAAATCAAAGTTATAATCTTGAAAAATGGTTTTGCAATAATAAAAATTCTAATTAAAACCTTAGAGCTATGAAAAGAAATTTGTTTTTACAAGAAAATGATATTATATTTTTTATTGTATTAAGGTTTTATATATATATAAATATTCTTCATCATGTAAATTTTAAAATAAAATATTATTTTTACAAAAAAAAAAAAAGTTAAACCATTTTTAATAAAAAAGAGATAAAAAAAATGAAAAAAGGATAAAGGGTTAGATTTTTAATTTTCGGTCATATTTAATTCTAAACAATAAATATGAAATAAAATAAAATAAAAATAGATTTAAAGTTTATAAATTCATTTATTTTAACTTTTATATACAAATAAGTAATTTTAACTATTTTTTTTTTTAACTTTTTAAAATAAAATCAATTTCTTTTCTTGATACTTCCTAAAAACTAAACATAAACTTAAATTTCTCACGACCAATCAAACTGAGTCTTAAAAATTCGAAGTCATTCTTTTTTGCCCAATACTAAAGATGGCTTTCCTTCGAAGAAATGAAAATGAAGACCGAGATGAGTACTTTTTTGAACAGGGAAGGAGTTGATAAAACGTTTTCGGCGAGTTCCCACAAAGACGAGTACATGAAACTACAAAGAAATTCCCTTATCGTCAAGCATGTGATAAAAACTGTACATATAAAGATAGCATGACTCCTTTAATAATCACATCAAGGTGGAATACTTCATCTCTCAGCCTTATTTCAAGTCATTCATATGGTAGGGCCAAGGTCGAATATGGGTTCCTTTTACCTTCCGACCAATTCTCAGACCAATGATCCACAGCCAGATTCAGTATAAATACCACACCCATCTGGAGAGCTCAAGCAGAAGAACTCTAACAAAGATTACCCAGCAAGGAAGCTGATTCTGAATGACTTTGTTCTTAATTCTTTGGCCTTGAGACTCGTTTTTATAGGCCTGTGAAGCCAACCCCATTTGCATAGCAGACACACATCTCATATTCTGATCATGGGTTTGAAGAAGGGTACGTGGAAATTTGCGTTTCCCAGCTGTTTCAGGCATACGGGCTCCAGGAATGTTGCTTTGAGACGAAGGTCGCTGAAGAGGCTGTGTAGTTCTCGCATTGCGCCAGACCTTGATGTGTTTACTCTGGCGGAGGTGAGGGCGATTACTCATAACTTCTCTTCGAGTAGTTTTCTGGGTGAAGGTGGGTTCGGACCAGTGTACAAGGGGGTCATTGATGAGAAGGTTAGGCCTGGATTTAAGGCTCAGCAGGTGGCTGTTAAGGTGCTGGATTTGGATGGTCAGCAAGGCCATAGAGAGTGGCTGGTGGGTTTAATTTTCTTTTTCTTTTTCAAATTCTTATATGGATTTCTGTGTTTTGAAATGTTGTGGGGTGGTGTGGGTTAAGCTTTTTTATTTTATTTTATTTATTTATTATTTATTATTTTATGTTTTGTAGGCTGAAGTAATCTTTCTTGGGCAATTGAGGCATCCCCATCTGGTGAAATTGATTGGATATTGCAGTGAGAAGGAGCAAAGGGTGCTGATATATGAATACATGGCTAAGGGAAACTTGGAGAACCAGCTCTTCAGAAGTATATATGCAGGCCATTTCTTTTACTGATAATTCAATTCTACCTCTGAAGCAATGAGAATTCACACAATATATATATGTCATTACTGCAGGATATTCAGCTTCTTTGCCATGGACAACAAGAGTCAAGATTGCTCTAGAGGCTGCAAAGGGCCTTGCTTTCCTCCATGAAGAGGAGAATCCAGTGATATTCCGAGATTTCAAGGCTTCAAACATCTTATTGGACTCGGTAATGGCCATGGCCATTCCTTTGTGGTCTTTAAGTATAGGGCACCATGAGCAATATCATTGATGTTGCTTTCTCTTCTTTATTTGTAGGACTATACTGTTAAGCTCTCTGATTTTGGCCTAGCAAAGGATGGTCCAGAAGGCGATGAAACGCATGTCACGACTCGGGTTATGGGGACAGAAGGCTATGCTGCTCCGGAATATATCATGACTGGTAATAAAAAGCAGCTTGAGTTTGCAATTTCATTGAATTTTGGCACCATTGAGGAGCTATAGTTCTCAAGTTTTATGGTCTTTTCAGGTCATTTGACAACAATGAGTGACGTATACAGCTTTGGTGTAGTGCTTTTAGAGCTGCTAACAGGGAGACGGTCCACGGACAAGAGCCGGCCCAGTAGAGAGCAGAACCTGGTGGGGTGGGCATTGCCATTTTTGAAGGATCCCCAGAAGCTCAAGCGGATAATCGACCCCAAGCTCGAAGGGATGTACTCAACAGAAGGAGCCAAGAGGGTAGCCATGCTGGCCAACCAATGCTTGAGCCAAAAGGCCAAGTGCAGACCCAGAATGAGCTCTGTGGTCAAGACTTTAGAATCTCTCATGGACTTGGCAGACACTGGATTTATGCCTTTTGTCTACATTGTCCCAGCAGAAGGCCAAAAGAAAGGTGAAGCACAAATTACCTTAAGGGTGTGTGGGAAAGATGAAGCAGAAGCAGAAGCTAATCACAACAATGGAAAAGAAGCCGGAAAAAAAGACGAAAATAAAGAGATTGGGCTGCTCAAATGTCCTAAAGGCCTTAGACATACGCATAGATTGAGTCAGTTCAGGTCAGGTCCTGTATACTCTGATAATAAATTTTGTATCACTCTTCAAACTGGCATGAACTGCACAAATCAGTAGAGCAAATGTAAAAATGAGTTCATGAACATACGATTAACTCTACTGCAAGTCAAAAATGTATACAGATCAGGAATAAGAAAGCTTAGTCTAGTTTTTTCGATATCGGTTTCTTAATCCTGGATATGTACTCAGTTCCCATTCAATCAAGATAACTGAACCATTTCCTCTCATTTTCTTGAGTCATTGCCTTGTCTCATACACCATGCAGGTAAGCAAATCATATGCAGACAAAATCAACTCTGAAGTTTGAAAGTTCATCATCATTTTAATAATTTGACCACTTTTTCAACCCAAAATAATTGGTTGATCCATAGAATGAAAATATATTTCTATTTAGGAAATAATAAATTATCAGAACACAGAATCATTTTGCAGATAAGTTTTTCTTTTGGAGAATTTCCAGTGGGTTCTAGTAGTTCAGGCCATTGGCATACTGGTTAGACCTGTAACTTACAATTTCTTTTGTTAACCAGAAAATTTAGAAAATTTTCCAGGAAATGAGTCCCCACCAGCCTGAATTATTGACTTTACCACCAGAGTTAAAAATTTCCTAAATTTCCATCCTTATACTAAGGCAGTTTTCTTAATCTTCCATGACAATCTATTGGTAAAATCTGTAGAACCGTCCCTAAAAATTCAGAGGTAACTTGAATGATGTTTACACAATTGTAAACAACAAGGGCAAGAAAGCTACATTGATGTGATTAAAACCCAAGTCGTATACACTTGGTAGTTTTTTATATAAAGAAACTTGCTGTTCAAGTTCTGCAACATGTATAAAAAATTGTATTACTGATCTGCAAGCTGGAGGTTTGATGAATACCCACCAACCAGTACATGAAAGGGAAAACTTAGACAAGTATTTGGAATGGAGACTACAGATAATTAAAAACAACCAAATGAACTTCTAAGGTGGCGTTGGATGGACAAAATGGTGCTTCCTAGAAGATTTATGTTGACCAAGACTGTTTTTGTTTGTTCTGGTAAGGCAAAGTCTACACCACATAAACCCTAAGCCCTAAATAATTTACACTACATGTCCCTTTCCTGTCGTACCAAAAATGAGCATTCACCAAATAGTGAATGGTGACACCTCCTAAGGATGTTAAATCTACACCTTTTACATATATCCAAAATTACCTTAGTAGCTGTTTCTATCAAATCTGTTAGATGACAAAACCCAGAAGAGGAGATAGTCTTGCCATTTAGCGGGGTAGGATACCGAAGCAAACCCGGGTATAGGCACAAGTTTTAGCTGAAGCAAACTGATCTGAAGTATGAGAAGATTGGACAATATGTAACAAAACATAGTTCTTAGTATTCAACACAACCATCTTACAGCAAAATGACCAACAACAAGGGTTCAGTGTCAAAACGTCCCATTCATAGATGTCCACATTAGAGTGGGCAAAAAATGCTATACTGGAAGTAAGCTTGATCAATAGAATAAACGCATAAGTAATGAATGAAGTTAAGATACAGTTCAAAAGGCACTGTCAATATTTGCTGTTAATAAGGAATGAACCATGACGAAACACAATCATGTTGGTGGGAAGAATATATGTAGATACGTGGACTCGAAAAACAAATGTGATTTGGATTCCCAAGCACCATGTTACTGGCTCTTGCAGATTATTGTGTTGAACGCTTGAAACCTCTTGGCTCCCTGTGGTTCTTGTGCTCCACCCACTAATGGTACATTTCTTCTCTGATAGAAGCACCCTCCACCTCGCATGTGCTGCTTCCATCAAGCAGTCTGATAGACTTGTTCAGATATGAGACCACTCCATAAGCTTTTCTGGTTCAATCAACTGAATTCAGTGGAATGAAAGCTGCCTTTCCTTCCACTTGTATATCCAAAGTGGGACTTATCCAGACCAAGAAGGCACCCACAATCAAATGAACCAAATGGTATTCCCAGTTGCATAATATGTGTGCTGTGTGCTTTTGAGGTAGACAAAGGGTTTCTTTTGATTCTGATATCCGGTCTAAGATTTCCTATCGACATATCTTATGTCTCTGAGAGGTTAAACATCCTGATCTTTGGAAAATTTGTTCTTTCTTTTTCTTCTAGCTTTCTTGGAGCTGGTCTTGTTTCTACACTTATCATCACTTTGATCCCGCAACCAGTCTGCATGGTACTTTTCATCATATGGAACAACCTCCCCATTCACAAATGGTTCTCCTGTGAGAAAATACAAAGCAATTGTAGCATAAGTCATACAATGAAATTAAGGGGTTTATGCATGGTACTGGCCAAAAGTTACAGTAATGTTTGTTTGCCTCATAGGAGAGGAAGATGGATGACAACTCCTTGTCTGCATCTGATCTTGAATTATACCTACACCATACTAGTATACTACTAGCTCCCAAAGAATGAACAAAAATAATATAAATACAAATTCATTGGAGTATAATGTATATGATCCCCATTGACTTTCTTACTAGTCCCACCTATCAACATGAATAAGCAAAAAAGATATCACATAAAGACATTTTTGGTATCCCATTGATATGAAATCATATTCTTGTGCGTAATGAATCCATCTTATTTTTCCATATCATTTGACATAAATCTACCGTAATATAATGTATATGATCATTTTTTTCAAATAATAATAATAATTTATATTTCTATTGTCATTTTTAGCAATGGCCTCAACATTTCACAATTGAACATTGAGTCTTTTCTAAAGAAGGGAAGGCATTAGTCCCTGCAATTGCCATGGAAAACAAAATGAAACTATTTTTTCATTTTCATAGAAGTTTAAATGGCCACATGCTTGGCTTTGAGAATTGTGCTGGTAATGATCACCACTCTAGATTATGACTAACTTAATGGATCACCTAAATACTTGGCGGAAAGACACCAACTTAGAGGAAAGCAGCAAATGCAAAAGCAAACTGACTAACCAGACTCGTGCGCAAGCAGGATCCCATCCCACGTTACTAAAATATGGGAAAGTTAGGTGTCATGCATTCTGATGAGGATGAATGCATCATGCCTAGAGGCTGTTTAGGATCTAATACCATTTCTTCGTAGCAACTCATAATATGGATTCAATAAAAAAAATAAAAAATCCAGTAGAACTATTTCTCCTATACCATTTCTACTTCTATCACTGTGAGAGAATTTTTTAGCTGGAGAATTGTTCTATACGCAGCAATTCTTAGATTATTTCATCTCATCCATGAAATGGCGATTCCCACAGAATGCTTGAATTGATGATGCAGATACAAATAAAGCTAAAAAAGAGTACCTCCATAGCCATTTCCACCATGACAGAGATAAGAATCTGGCAGAACCCATTTCACATCGGGCAGGGCTGCAACCAAACAAGCATGCATTAAAGAAAAAATGTTGAAGAGGAAATGGAACAAGAAACATGATAGGGGATTTCAAGAAGGTTACTTACATTTGATTCGGTGGGCCAAATTTTCTGCAATTTTGCAACCAAATGCATAGTAGTACTTACTAGAAACTGAGTAAATCGATTTTTTTGCTTCTTCTTCACTGCAAAAACCACAGTTTGGAATCCCAAATAGAAATAACCAAGTAAATTACACAATCACTGCAAATGAAACCAAACACTAACCCAACCTTAGGTTGGGAAGAAAACAGAGAAAAAGAATATGTTTCAGTGTCGCTCTGATTCCCAAAAAATTGAAAAAAAATTCAGTCCAGCTACGGCAATTAGCTATATTAGGATAAAGTTAGAAGTTTTAATTTTCTCAGTTCCCAAATTTTCTCTTGTTCTACCACATTTTCTCAGCTACCAAACAGGAGTACAATAAAAAATCAAACAAATAAATACTGGAAAACAAGTGACAGTTCAAAACCCATCAAAGAAAAACTGGTAGCGAGTCACTTGCCCAAGTCACCCAGTCTACTCAGTTGAAAAATCATCGAGTCCACACTTGAGAGTGGGTTTACCTTCCTAAAACCATTGCTAGGGTTCTGATATACCCACGAACGATCTCATCTCGAAGTGGGTATCTCTGAGGAGCTTCCATAACCACGAGCCAGTGCTCGTAGTCGCACCCATCGAGAATAGTCGGAAGCCGGGTCAGCTCGGAGGACTGAGTCTCCGAATCACTGGAGAAGTATCCAAAAGCTGAACGAGAAGAGACGAAGCTAGATGTAGGGATTAACGGATAATAACGGCGAGATAATCGGACGTTAGACGCAGCGGCGGAAAGAGACAGGACTGCGGTTAACTGCAACGGATTTCTGATCAGACTCCGTATCATGGCGGCGGTGGCGAGGAGGCGGAGACGAGAGCCGGAGATACTGGGTAGTTGGGCCATCTATGACGGCCCATGGGCCTTCATGACACTGTGGGCCTAATGGTAATTATAATCAAGCTCATTGGGCCTAGATATACCCGCCCCACTACAAGAAAATTTGCCATTTATTAAGGTATTAAATTATTTATTAAATCCAATATTTTGCTAAAATTATAAAAAGAAAAATATTTTTTTAAAATTTATTATGGTTATATTTGATTTTTGAAAAGTTTGGTGGAAAATGTAAGAGAAGAAAAATTAAAAGGAAAAATATAAGAAAAAATAGAGAAAAATAAAAAATGAGTTTAAAATCAATAAATTATTTTTATATTTATTTCACACTTATTTAATTTATTTAAATTTTTTATATAAAGATTAAATATTTTAAAGGTATGCAAATTATTTATTAATTAAATAAATTTAATTATAATTTTACTTTATTTCGTATTTTTATAGTAAAATCATATATTAAAAAAAAAAATCATATTTCTAGTTTTTTTTTTCTTAGCACTTTGTCAAACCATGAGTGGAAGATGTGATGAGAAACATTGTTTGAATAATATAATATCTAATTAATAACGATGTTTCGAAATATTGTATACTACGTTATACTATATTATTAAAATTTTTTTTTGAAAAAATACATTTTATTTTAATATTAAGTTAAATTTTAAATAAAAATATGTTATTTTCCATTGTTGGATATTTAAAAATTTTGAAATATCTATTATATTTAATATTATTTGAAGAATTTTTTCATAATTGATTTTTTATAGGTAATGTTAGTTTTTATTATTAATATTAATAATTGAAATATTCAAGGTTTATAAATAAATAATATTATATTTTCTAAACAAAGATGTAATTTTTTAATTATTTTATTTTATTTTATTTTTTGGAAAATGACTAACATAAAAAAGTTTTATAAAAAAATTATTCTACCAACAAAAGCTTTGATATCCATATTTATGAATAAAAGATAATCATTCCAAAATATCGGAATAAAAGATAATCATTCCAAAACACAGGACTATGTTTGGTTTTTTTTTTTTTTTTAAAAAAAGTATTAAAAAATAATTTAGTTGTACGTAGAAAGTACAGAAAAAATGAAATATAATTAAAATTAAGTAAAAAATTTATGAATTTTAAAATTATATAATCTTTATATAATTGAGAAAAATATTTGAAATGGGTTTTAAAAACATACAAAAATAATTAATTAATTTAATTTTTTATCTTTTACTTTTCCTCACTTTTTCGAGTTTTTCTTTTTGATGTATTTTTCTTTCAATTGTTTAAGAACCAAACATAACCTTAATATGAGTATAACTTTTCAACGCCTTGGATTGCAAGTCCTTATTTTATGGGGTATTTCAAACTCTTTGTCATATCTCTAATTATTTGATATGAACTTTTCACAATCTTCTATATTCCATAACTATTTTTTTTCCTTATATGGTATTATTGATTATTTTCTTTATTTTATAAATAAAATAATATTCTTTTACGGTAATCTCCAACTTTAATCAATTTTTACTAAATCAATATTTTTTCTCTATGATCAAGTCTTCCCATATGTAAACTAAACCCTTAATTGACAATGTTGAAACGTCGAAGAAAAATACAAGAAAAGGAAAATAAAAAGAAAAAGCAGAAGAAAAGAAAAAGTAAAAAAAAAAAATTAAATTAAAATTAATAAATCATTTTTATATACTATTTCAAAAAAAATTATTTATTTTATTTTTTATATAAAAATTAAATAATTTAAATATATACAAATTTTTTATTTTTTATAATAAAATTAAATATAAAAAAATCATTTCTCTTTTCCTAATACTTTCCGGGACCCGCTTAATATGTTACATTAAATATTTTACTTTTATAGGTTGGTCTACATCAAATTTCCACAATCACCATAAATTTATTCAAATGTTGAAATTTTCCAAGCGATTTCCTCCAAGCTTACTTTAAAGAAAGAACTTTATGATAAAAAGTTGGTGAGCCCTAACATTTTTTTGTTTGGTCTGCCACTTTGTCTCCCTTTTATTTAATCCACTAGCATGACACCACCTACGTGCCATGACATCCTCCACTCTATTTGAAGCATTTTCATTAAAATTTCAAATTATATACAACAAAGGGTGTATTTGATAAGTGAGAATGAAAAATTGCTCTATTTTTCATTTATCGCAATATTTATATTATTTATTAGAATAAAATAAAATAAAAAATTTTATTTTATTTTATTTGCATTTATAAAATAGTGAGAAAAATCAACCAACAAGATCTTTATAAGATTATAAAGAAATGATTCTTTCCCCTTCTGGAAATTCAATACAAGACTAGAAAATTGATTGAATATGACATGACTCAAAAAGTCATGAAGAAGATAAGAGGAAAAACCTCCATGCTATGGGTACGAAAATTCCAGAGAAAAATGGGCAAAAGCATGAGCTGTAGAACGTGGTGGGCGGGGGACCAAGCCACTCCACCTTCCAAGTCAAAGTGAACGTGAGGAATGGTGGTGGGAAAAAAAATAAATTATCTTAACTTCTCATTTTGAAACAATTCCGAATTCATATATCTTCTTATTTATAAAAAATATTACATAAAATATTTTTTATATTTATATATTATTATAATATTAAAATTTTGAAAAGTTATTATGAATATCTTTATAAATATTTTAAATTATGAAATGAAAACATGATGAGATGAAAATGAGTTTGTGAATATTATATATATATATAAAGAGTGAGGAAACATAGAATACTTTTAGGTTCCGAAAAATAATAAGAAAAGAAAAAAATGCAAAGGAAAATTATTTTTTCATGTTTGGTTGTCCTATGAAAAATATAAAAAAAAAATCAAATATAATTAAAACTAATTAAAAATTTATGTATTTTTAAATCATTTAATATTTATATTGATGAGTTAAAATAAATAAAATGAGTTTAAAGTAACAAAAAAAAAAATTATCAACTTTTAATCTATTTTTTTTATTTTCCTTCACTTTTTCTTTTCTTCTATTTTTCCTTTATATTTTTTTTCCCTTATATTTTCTTTCAAATTTTCTAGAACCAAAAATAGCCTATAAGAGTTTAATCATTGTATTTTATTTTTTTATCCACTATAATATCTTTCATAGAATAATGAAATAATCTCTCTCGTGAGTGAATATAAGTATAATTAACAAAATTATGTTAAAATCTCGTGTATCTTTATATATATATATTAACATGTTTACATTGAATTTTTCATTGTCACAAGAAGTAGTATGGGAAGTTAAATTAAAGATTTTTGAAATAGCACAAAAGAATAGAGCACATAAAAGGATTACAAAAAAAATTTTAGTTGAAAGCGAAGTCAATTGTTATCTCATCCAAGTATGATACAAGATCCATATTTCCGGTATCGACAATAAGTATAGTTTCTTAAATATCTTCAAAGGTGGAAACTATGAAGTGTTTGAAAGGTTTAAATTCATGACGTAGAAGGGATCATAGCAGATGACAGAACCGTGGTGCATGAAATGCTCATTTTTATTTTTATTATTATTATTATTATATTTTTAAGATCATTCCTTAAAAGTTTCTACCAACATTTGAAGAACCAAATTGAACCAAATTTCTCACTTTGATCCTACACAAAGGTTAAGAGTGTTCAACCATGTGCCAAAATATAGCAACATAGATTCCAATGAACTTTTACGAACTTCAAAGTGTTTTCTCACACTTTACCAACTCTCTTTCACTAAGATAATCTTTGTTTTCTATAGTCATTAAAATAATAGTATAAAACTATTTAATTTGGCTTTACTCTTCATAGATATTTTTTAATAGCCCTAATGTTAATAGAAATATTATTGATCTTCATGTTATATTAAATAACAACTTTGAAATTTTATATTTTAGTATTAACATTAAATTAATTAAATAAAAATTTTATAAAAATTAATATGAAACCAACATATCATATTCAATGTGAATGTTTTATATAACTTGTTATAATTATTTTTAATTTTAATAATATATAAATTATATATTTATAATATATGTTAATATCATTGTTTAATCATGATTTGATCATCGATTCGATCACTGAATCATGATTAGCTAAGATCCAATGGCTCTAATTTGTACATCTCATGACTGATTAGAAAAGTAGTACATCTTTTTATTAAAAAAGTGTTTGATGAGTACAACACACATGGCACCTCCACAGCTTCACTTATCCGATCACAAAGCATATTACAACCTTACATTTCCCTAATTATTAGTGACAAACAGCGAGCAAGCCACACTCACATGTCGTAAAGGTGGGCCGGCAGGCGAGGCTCCGCCATCGCCACGAGCGGGATCTTCTTAGGCGTCGAGAGGCCGAAAATTTCCTCCATGCTCAAGTCCCCGGGCTTCATATCGCCCGGCAGCTTCCACTTGAACCCATGAAGAAGGTTGGCCAAGCTGGACTGAATCACCTTGAGGCCGAGACTGTACCCTGGGCACATTCTCCGACCAGTACCGAACGGCAGAAGCTCGAAATCTTGGCCTTTCACGTCGATGTTTTTCCCGATGAATCTCTCCGGGATGAACTCATTGGGTTGGTCCCATATCTCGGGGTCTCTCCCGATGGTCCATACGTTTACGAGGACTCTGGTGTCTTTGGGAATATCGTAGCCGGCGATTTTTATATCCTCTCTGGAGAATCTGGGCACCAGCATTGGTGCCACCGGGTGCATACGCATGGTCTCTTTGACGATTGTGTCTAGGTATGGTAGATTTGGGATGTCTTTCTCCTCCACCCACCTCTCCTTTCCAATTACCCTGTCGAGCTCTTCGGTTGCCTTGTCGAAGAGCTCCGGCTTTCTCAGGAGCTCCGAGATCGCCCACTCCACCGTCACCGCCGAGCTCTCCGTGCCACCGGCTATCAGGTCCTGAGCACCACAAAAAAAAAAAAAAAAGTATAAATTTTGGATTCAGAAGAAGTTATGTTTGAACAGTCTTCTGTAGTGTTGTGTAAATGATTAAAAACTAGTTCCCAACAACTATTTTTCAAAAGCAATTTTAGAAAACTTGGCCAGGTAGGTTCTGAGTTGTGGGTTCCATTGTTTGAATTAGTGGATGTGATTCACTGGTGACAGGGCGTAGGACATATCTGACCATTAATACAAACTGACAAAGTACAGTGTGGCCCTACACTGACGCTCACTGTGTGCCAGCCTTTCCCCACATTCAGCACAGTGAAAGAGAAGCTAACAATAGTTACAGTACAAACTAAAAACTAACCACATAAAACAAAATTTTCATAAAAAACAAATGGAAAGATAATTGTGATGTGTCATTTTCAAGGCGAGATCCCAGAGATACATTATCCATCTTAGATCAATGTTCCCAGTGGTCCTTGGCTCTGTTTGAATCATAAAGTAATGACCAATACTTTTATACTACTAATATATATAAAATTGCTTTCTCCTATCAGCTCTACTTATCATCATGCACTTTGGATAGTGTTTTGATGGTATGATTAAAAGAATAGATAAGATCATATGATAGTGTTTTTATTGAAAATATGTGTATGAAAGTGTTTTTAAAAAAATTATTTAAAAAATATTTATAATAATTTTTTAGGTTAAAAATGTATTTTTAAATTATTTTTTAACATATTTTAAAAATGTGTTTAGTAGTATATTTATTTGAAATGTTTTTAATAAAAATATTTTTAAGATAATTATTTATAAAATGTTTCTCAATTGTTAGGTGTAATTTTTCAAATTCTTAAAAACATTTTTCAAATTTTGTAAATACCCTTAATTTTGTTTTCAAAAATACTTTTTTAAGTAAAAAAAAAGGGGTTCCTACGATGACTGCCATATATGGGGATCTAAATTTCCTTTGAATCTACCGTACATGTGAAAGATGCGGTACTGAAACTTCTAAAATCATACCTGGGTGAAGGCCTTAACGCCGTGTCTTTCGAGCTTAACCTCTAAAGTGGGGTCGTCGGCGAACTGCAACAGCACATCAACCATGTCCTTAGCCACGTAGTTCTCGACACCTTTCCTCCTCGCGTTGTGCTCATCTAGAACATGCTCCAAAAACCGATCAAATTTCTTGCTCAGAACCTTCATCCTCTTCACATACCCCTGCAAATCCAAGAAATCGATCCAGGGAATGGAGTCTCCGATGTTCAAAACCCCGCTCAGCAGAAACAATTCGTCGAGCATCTTCTTGAACTCCTCCGGGGTCACGATCGAGCCCTCCACGTTCTCGTCGAGATACTTTTTTCCTAGAACCATTCGACTGATCACGTTGAGACTAACCGTGGAGAGATGATCTTTGAGATCCACCGGCGAATTGGATTGCTTGTAGAGGGAACTGAGGAGAGATTTGGTTTCTTCGACCCGAATGTATTCGTAGGATTCGAGGCGTCTGGCGCTGAAGAGCTCCATCAGGCACATCTTGCGGGCTTGGCGCCAGTAAGGGCCGTAGGGGGACCAGGTGATGTCGGAGTAGTTGTAGGTGGTGTATTTTCCGGCGGCGGTTTTGGGGCGGGAGGCGAAGGTGACGTCGTGGGTTTTGAGGAAGAGCTTCGCCATGGCGACGGAGGAGCCGACGACGACGGGGAAGGAGCCGAAGCGGAGCTGCATGATGGGGCCGTACTTTTGGGATAGCTCGTGGATGGAGCGGTGGGGGAGTGCGCCGATGAGGTTCAGGTTTCCGATGATCGGCCAGGGCTTTGGGCCTGGTGGGAGGTTGAGTTTGCGGCGACGCCGGAGGTGGGTCGAGAGGAGGATAAGAGCCACAGTTGCTAGCCATGCTGCAACATAGGAAGCCCAAGTTCCGGACTCCATTTTCGGCGTTGGTGAGGTGGTAGGATTCCGGTGGAAGTCTGGGGGGAGCGGTGGAAGTGGGCAGTGATGGTGGTGGTGGAAGTGAGAGCTCTGGAGGGGATATTTATAGGTGGTTTGAAGTCTGGGCATCGGAATTTTTTATTTACTTATTTTTAAAAATTTGTTTATTTAACATTTATATCCATTTCTTTAATTCATTTGTTTAAAGGTTTAAAGTTACTCTGTGGTTTCACATGAATTGTCCAAAATATCCTTCTAGCTGCCTCTATGATTGAAGCATTGATCTAAGTTAAGAAATGATTGCTTTTCCTCGTGGTGTTTATTTATTTTCAACCATTTATAACCCTTAATATAATTACACATTATGTCCACAACAATCATCTCTTGCTCCTTTACCTTTAAAATTATACTAAAATATTTCTATCTCCTTCTTTTTTTCTTTAACATCTCGTAGTGTTTTATATTTTTCGTCCTAAATCTTCATATTTTTCTAAGTAATTTGATAAAAACGGTTCTTCGTAATCCTCGATACATCCATAAAAGAAAAACATATTATTGTAAATTAAATGAGAATTGTATTTTAAAACTGCCATCAATTATTAATACCCGCATATAAGGAGGTGATAGAGATTTTAGGACAAAGGAAAATGATAGTGATTTTAGGACATTATATTCTCATTTGAATCACCAATCCAAATCAATCTTTTTTTTATTTTTTATTTTTTTTATCTCCACTAATTTTATTTCCTATAATCTTGATTTATATTTGTCATATGTATTAAAATTTACATGTTAAAAAATTCCTTGCAATTGAGTACTAATCATACCCTCCCACTTAGGGTCTTGGTAGAAGTGCATGTCGATCCAGTGGATTTTTTTATGAGTCATTATCATTATAGTAGAGAAAAAACAAACATGTAGAATGAAATTATTTAGAGCTTGTTTGATAATGATTTTAGAAAGCGTTTCTAACTCTTCTAATACTTCAAAGATAAAAAAATTTTAAATATAAAAAAATTATAAGAATTTCTTAAAATCACTATTAAACGAAATCTTAATGAAAAAAATACTTCTACAAAACATTTCAACTCTTATATTTGAACAACAACCTTTTAACACACCTTTTATTTTTTTATTTTTTTTTAAAAAAAAATATAGAAAGAAAATATTAAACTTTTTTTTTTTTGTTAAATTAATAAAGATACAATGAAAAAATAATAATTTTTAAAACTATTTAGAAAAAAATAAAGTATCAAAAAGTTTTTATCATCTTGAGTTTTAAAATTTTTTGAAGTGATTTTCAAAGATATAAGTTAAATATATGTAGAGTTTATATATTTAAAAATTATTTTTTAAAAAAATAAAATTTTGAAATAGTAAAATTTTATGCTACCATGATTTTTTTTAAATAATTTTTAAATCATTATTTTTGTGACTAAAATTTTAAACTCAAAGAATAATAAGGTTTCCGCTTCCAAATTAAAAGAAAAAAAAATGTTCAGATTTAAGGACCAAAAAAGGGGGGGTTAAATTTGTAAATACAATTGGAAAGTCCAAATTGTGGGTTGGTGGAAAGGATGGGCCACAGAGGTGGGAATTGCTTGACTGTTGACCGAACCTGTATGGAAATTTCATTTCCATTTCCACCACTTAGCCCGGAAATTTTTCCATAATGACTCGGGAATGTCATTCTATAATGGATTTTAATTGACTTGGGTCAAAGCAGCCGGTGGCTACTTTTCAATACAAAAAGACCCATACTTTGTGTCTTCCATTCAAACAATCATAGAATGCCACGTCCTCAGACTAAGGGTATTTATGGGTTTTAAATTTTGGGATATTGCCGTACCTAACACTTCTAAACATGAGGTGCACCACACCTGATTATGAGACCTAATTATGCAATTATTTAAAAAATAGAATTGGGTCATGATCATGAATCATTTGACCCAAACCACTTATTATGATACTAAAATTTAATTAAAAATTGGAGAAACTTATAGTTTTCATCGTAAATTTACATCAAATCTTTCTATTTTCAAGTCAAAATTTGTCGTGTTTCTTTTAATATATATATTTTTTATGTTTTTAAAATAAAAATTAATAATAATTTTTATATAAAATTATAAACGCTCTATTTTATTGCTAACACACATTTCTTTAATTATTTTTCTATCACTCCACTTTTTTTTTTAACGCATATTTAAGATCCTTTTGCTCAATATTTCATTATCCCTTATGAGTGCGTTACTCATTATTGATTTTTGAGCTACAATTACTATTATAAACTTATATTGAAAAATTAATAGTTTTAAAATAATTCGAATATGAAAAAAAAAATTATTAGGTCAAATTTTAAAAACATACAATAAAATCTATATATGTTTTTCTACAACACATCATTTTTATAAAAAAAATAAAAAATAATATTAATTAAGTTGTCTTTCTTTGATATATATTATTTAACCATCCTAATAAATAAATAAATAAATAATATATTTATTATTTTGTGGTGGTGGGTGGGAGAGTGGACTATGAGTTGGTCTTGAGTCTTGATATTATTGTATGGGAAACTTAGGAAGATGGGTAAAGGATAGGATAGACTCCACTTGTAACTTGTAAGTTCATACAAAATTTCCCAAAATAAAAAATTTTAGTTGCATGAAAACAATACAAAAATTCTTTAAAATATTAAAAACAAAAAATAAAAAATGAGAGGAGTTGGTGATCTTTTTCTTGGAAAATGTTCTAAAGGTTTTACAGTTAATTACTAGTTTTCCAGCACCCACAATGAGCCTTGAACCATGTGGACTTTTTGGATCCATGTTGCAGGGCCATGGCTGACAATAATGACAAATATAATTTTTAAAAAATAAAAAAATAATTATTTTAAATAAATTTTAATTATATATTGAGACATTTGCATTCCTAGAACAAGGGAAGTAACTTTCTTAATTGCATCTCAAATAAAGAATGATACTTCCAAAAATACCCTTGTTTTCCTTCTATATTTGTCTTAAAAAATAAAACATAATCATCATTTTAGTTGCTAAAAATATTAAATTGTACCTATTTAGTAATGTAGTCATAAATCAATTTTAAAAATATTAAATTTAGATTATTATTATTAGAAAACTTGAAATATTATTTTCCTATTTATGAAAAAAAAATTGACAATTAAAAACAATTTTAGAAGAAAATTTAAACAAATTTATTAGAGTATGATAAAACTTATATTTTTAAAATTTTCACTTTTGATAGAAGAGAAAAATATATAATTTTTTTTTAAAAAAAATAACATGAGAAAACTTTATTAAATTTGAACATTGTTTTCTTTCCTTTTTAAAAGAAAAATAAAAAATAAATTTAAACTTCATAATTTATTCCCACATTCTTCTCCAAAATTATTGTTTTTTTCTCTCATTCATTTTGAAAATACCCAAAACTTAAAATTATTATTATATTTGAATTTTTAAGTATTTTTCATGATTTAAATTCTTTTTTTTTATTTACTTTGGAGGCTTTTTGTCATCCAAATAAATTCTCATAATTTCCAACATCCAAACAAATTTTATATATTTCATCAAGTAAAGAATGATATCATTTAAATTCAAGGATTCTTTTGTATTGATTATTCAAAAGTAAAAGTATGTTAGCCCCACATGACCTAGTGCCACTATATAAACAAAATCAATCACAATTTCCCTTTTTTTTTCTTCCATAATTTCTATTAGAAAAATGACAATTATAAAAAATTATATATACATTGATTTTGTTTATATATATAATTCATACCTACCACCACTTTATAATAAAAATCATACCTTTGTGTTACATGTGATTAGGTCACATAGGTGACAACATCTCGCCTTTTCCCATTAAGAGATTTTTATTGGTATCACCAACATCTCGCCTTTTCCCATTGAGAGATTTTTATTGGTTTCACACGAGTCAAGAAATTATTCTTTAGAAAGAATTTTTCATTAATAAATTAAAGCATGCATCATCGATAATATAAAATACTTTTAAGTTTAATTTACCTAATCTAATTAATTGTTTTTCAATATCAAATGCAAAGGAATCTAATGTACTGAATCGGTATGCACCAAAATTAAAATCTAGATTGTTCAAAGTATCTAGTAAAACCTGAAGAGATCAATAAAAGTATAAATATATTTAAGATTAAAGTACAAAATAATGAGACATGAATTATACGCGTAATACCTCCAGATTTTTTATGCTTTTCAGTAGTTATAAAATCAATAAAGTATCCAATATACAAAGAGAGGAATGAATTGACTAAATTATAATTTTACCATGATATACAATAATAGTACAATATAATATATTTATAGTAAGATTAGAAACTCATAGAACACTTAAGAAAAGCAATTTATCAAATCGCTCATCTCTATATGATGACTACATCATCGATTCAAAACCTACTAAAAAGCATCACCAATCTAGTGGTACCATAAGATGTAATTTCAATTTCATGATATCGGCAATACTTAACAATTTAACATTTTCAAAGCAATTTGACTACACTCAATTCAATGTCTTTAGAGTAAAATTGAAAGCTTGTGGAACATATGAGACAAGAGGCAAAACTCAATGCTTAACAATTTTTAGAAAATTTGAAAGAAAATGCAAAAAACAAAATATAATCAAACAACGAAAAAAAAATCATCTTTTTACACGACAAATTTTAAAGTTGTGGATTGCATTCAACTTTACGCATAACTTGTAAAAAAAAATAAAACTTTAATTTCATACTAAATATAGTTTGAGTTTGAGTTAACATAAACCCTTAATACAATTCAATCACTTTTGAAAAAAAAAAAAAGAACATATTGGTTTGAAGTGCAATATTGTCAAGTTGCACTATATATTCCCATATGACTTCCTTTTCTATAAGTAAAAATTAGAAGCCACACATAACACGTATGAACGTGGGACACATTGAGACGGGACATTTGACTATTTGAGCGATTGAAACAAATTAGAAGTATTTGTCAACACTTCAATCAAAGAGGGTAGGAGCCTAGGGCCCAATAATTGATGTTACCATACTTTTTTTTGAAGAAAATATTGTAGCTGGTCCCATTTGTTTTCATGTAGTATAGTTCATTATTATTGATGGCATCTACTCCTTTGTAAATTTCTTAATCTTCTAAAAATAACCATGTATAGTAATTTTTGTGTTTAAAGCAAACATATTGGTACAAAAAGTCGAAGTATATATTTCATTCAAATTGATCAATAATATCGATTTAGATTGAGTTATTTATGCGATTTTACTTGAATTAAAAAGGAAAAAAAAACATGATTGTAAAATTAGTTATAAACGAAAGATTAAGTCATATTTGATAATTTTTTCAAAAAAGCTTGTGAAAATTGTTTTATGATGTTTTGTAAAACAAAAGCCTGTTTAGAATCTGAAATATTTTTAACCCATTTTTAATAGTTTTAAAATAAATTTTATATTAAGTGCTTTATTTTTAATCATTTTAATGTTTGTATAATTAGTTTTTAAAACAACCCTTATAAAACAAGTGAAAACAATATAAAACAATTAAAAGATATTTTTGAAAAATATCATATTTTTCTCTCTAAAGAACACAAAACAAAAAATAGTTTTTAATTATTAAATGTGTTTTTTTATATATATATTCTAAAAAACACAAAACTGTTTTTGAAAATAGTTGTCAAACAAGCCCTTATTATCTTAAATGTTTAAATTTTTAAAAAATGAGTTAACTATACATATCAAACCAATAATAAAGAAGTTGAATGTTTGGGAGGAAATTTCTATTTCTCTATTTATTTTTATTAGTTTTTTATATCATAAATTAAATTTTGAGAAATTATTTTCAAGACCAACTTATTAAATTTGAGGAAAAGTACTATAAAGAAAAATAATAATAAAAAAAGGTAAGAGAAAAAAGTATAAAATAAATAAAAATTTGTTACATGCTTTTATTAATTTATTGTCTATGTTAATTGAATAGTCTGAAAAATAAGTAATTCAAAATATATAAAATTTAAAAATAAATTTTATTTTATTGTGGGCCAATGCCATGAAAGCTAACTGCATCACATGTTTATAAGTAAAATAATTAAATTTACCAAATTCATTTGACCTTGGGCCGATCTTGCCCAAGCTCGGCCCAAATACTCTTTGGGCCTAGCTAGAGGAGACCTGAGACCAAGCCAAGGGCCCTTGTTCTTTACATTTATTGTTTGGCCATTGGTTATCTTCAATCCACAATTTTTCTTCCATGAATTTTTCGTTTTAATATTTGGCTATAACTCAAAGAATCATTTTAAAAACATTTTTGGCAATGGAATTCACAAATTTTAAAAATAATAATAATAAAATTTGAAATAAATGCATACCAAATGTTAGTTGAAAAAACACATCAAATGATTTTTAAAATTTTCTCAAACATCTAATTTTTATAATGAAAATGCTTCCAAGTATTAAGAAGTAATACTTAATACTTATTACTTAATGACATAAGTTGATCTTAAGTTAAATTATACTTAAATTATTAATTTAAAATTTATTATTTAATTTTTACTTTAAGTATTAAGATTGTTTGATAAAATTAACTTAAAATATATTTTAAATAATCAAATTGATATATTTGTCATCATAAATTATAACTACGGTAAAGAAAATTGAGTAACAGTGGAAGTCGTGGAGTAGCAAAGGAAATCGTGGAAGTAATTAGAACAAATAAGAGTAAAAAGGTCAAATGAAATTATGAATTTAAGAATAAGTTAATTTTTTTTTATTACTTAAAATTATTTTTGATTATAAGTTACACCATTAAGTTATTTTACCAAACATAATTAATTTACTTAATTACTTAAATTAAGTTATTAGTCACTTTAAATTATTAAGTTAGTTTACTAAACTCCCGCTTAATCTTCTAAAATTCACTCCTAAATCAACTCAAAATTTGTAAAAGCTTGAAAGGATTCTTTTTTCAATTACTACTTCTCACACCATAACAGGAACATTATACGAGCCCTTAAATCAAAATCACTAAACAATGTGATCAATCATATCACATTAGGAATATATTTAAGTCTTATTACTTTATATCAAGTCTAGTCTTATTATTTTATATTTTGTCTAATTTTTTCATCATCATACTATAACTTAAATTTTATCTTGGTTTTTTATAATGAAAATTTTGATACCTTTCACTTTGGTGTTTTAAAGTTTTTTTTTTTTTTTCAAATATGAAAGAAAACGTAATTATACGATTTTAATTACTATTGGAGGTAGAGTGAAAGAAGGAAGAAAATTTGAATTTTATGTTTTAAAAAGTAATTTAAATAATTCATAATTATTCATCTTGTATTTCTTGTCCCTAATGCCCACATTAAATTATAAAAAAGAAACAAAAACAAAAGCAAAATGAAAAAAGTGCTTTTCAAACATGACCCATTTGTGGAAATAATAAAAATTTTGCAATATAAAATAATTTAAATGGCTTATGATATGGTACAGCCCTATGCTTAATTATGAGCTCTATGTTCATATACAACCCTAAAAGTTAAACTCAGCACTTAAATTAAGTGCTTTTACACCAAAATCTACGTACAAATATCCAATTATGTTCATAATCCATGATTACTCTAATGGGTCTTTCATGTAACTGGGCTTGTGTTGTGCCCAATTGGTCCAGGCCCACCTCCATTTTGGGCCTCATATCGACACACTGTTTGGAATCCCTCTACATGTTACACCCGGCTCCGAGCTCGGCGCCAGTAGTTCATACGGCAAAACTCCTGCTCCGCACCTGTTTCTTCGGCTAAAGTCGACGTTTCTCTTCTCGATCTCCTTCTCTATCCTCCTTATTTCCGCCGAGAACTCATAAGACGCCTCGATGATCTCGGCGTCGCCGGACCACGTCGAGGGGTGGTTCCGCTCGCCGATGTACTCTTCATCAGGCGAGTGGGTGGAGAGAGTGTCGACCACCGCCATGAAGCTGGTGGATTGGAGGACGCCAGGCAGCGCGGAGAGGTAGTAGCGTTGTGGGTCGTTGAGGAAGTTGGTGTATTCGGGGTCCGTTGGTTCCGGGATGAGGCGGCGCATGAGCGGAGGGCGGTTGGGGACGTAGCCGCCGTAGGGATATTGGCCGAAGTTTAGGGCAGCGTGTTGGGCGGAGGCGAGCCAGATGAGGGTGGTAAGGATTGAAGCGAGGTCGTCTGGGGTGGAGAGGGAGGGCCACCAGGCGGCGTGGCGGAGATCAGCATGGCCAACATTGACGGCCTCGGAGTACCAGGCTTGAAGCTCCCGGTCGGATATGACGACGCTTGGGCTTGGGTAGTAGTGGGCCACGTAGGTTTTGACCCAGTTCTCAATAGCGCCCCAAATTAGAAGCCCATCGTTGGCATATGGGTAGTCTTCTATCAAAAGCTTCAGCCCATGAGGTTGTGTTGGGTCGGGAACTGCCATTCCCCTGCATCATAAACACTTATAAAATTAAAAACATTTATACATTAAAATAAAATAATTTCAGCAATAGACCATATTTGAAATCTTTTGAATAATTAAAAAAAAAATATTTATTATTACCTGCGAATAAGATCAGCTGGGAGACCCTCTAAGTCGAAGCGCCAAAAATTTTTATATGCAGAGGCACTTATTTCCATGCAATATCGACCTGGAGTGAAGCATGACTCTATCACTCCATCGGCGTTGATCAAAGTCTGACGAGCCATGCCATTGATCTCTAGAGTATATCGCATATGCGGATCTAGAAGCTTAAATATAGGGTGCATCGCACTTAGTTGCCTATGTGCGGCCAGTATGAATGGTTCCATGCATGCATGTGTGCGCAACCTATATGATAAGACCAAGTTCATAATTTAGTATTCATTTCAATAAAATCTTAATCTTAACTACATCAAAAGTGAAGTCTATTTACCAATGATTAACGAGTTGATGAACTCCTGCATCGTTGGAGCAGACATGAGCTTTTGCGAGCTTCCAAGTCCAATCACTTGTTGCATCGACCGGAGGTGTGATGACCCGCTTTGCTCGAGTGATAGGCGCCGATGGTGGAAGGCTAAGCTCAATTGCGATGGGCTTTAAGGTTCCAACAGGAGTTAAGAAAAAGATGGTACGAGTTGCATACGCCTTTCTACCATCAAGGGAATTGATACGATCAAGGAATGGAAGGTAAATGTCATGAAAATCCACTATGAATAGTTTGTTTTCTTCCAAGGCCTGTAGAATTACCAAAGAGTACAACAACCCTTGTAAATAACCAACTAGTAGAAAAGATCAAGTAGATGAAGGAGCATGATAGCTCGATCTATGATATGATGTGTAGGATCGGGAACATTACTTGTTCTATAGTCATGCCGTTAAGATGGCCCACGATGTGTTCTTCTTTGAGTGCGGACTCTTGTGGACCGTGGACCTCAGGATCAAGGTTGCTCACCGGAGGGAACACCTTAAGCTTCTCAATGTTAACTGGATTTATGCCTGCTATTGCTTGACGGGCGAATTCGTCATCTCTTAACCAAGCGAATTTGTCCTCTGCAATAAATGATTCAATTGCATGTTAATATTCAATACATAAATACTTTTAATTTTAAAGAAAAAATTAATGATATGATTAAAATAAATAAATAAATCCAAGTAGAATTAAGTGTGCTTACTAGTAAGAATCTTGGGAGTGTTGTATCGGAAAATGCCTTGGCTTGACTCTTGGATGGTATCAATGACCTTAGGAGGCAATGGGAGCTTCTTCAATTGTTCATCATGTAACCCTACTTTAGAGTCGTCTTTGTAGAGGCAATCGATATCAGTAAACAACTTAAAATCTTGTTTGTCGGCCAACATGCTAGCCTTTAATCCCGGTATCAAGTTATGTAACACTGCCTTAGTCCTCATATCAGAGAATGTGTCTTGCTTCACCTCCTCAAATTGTTCATCCCTAGGCACATACATTGGAAATGGCTTCTCAACTCGACTTTCTGCATGCATGTCTGCAAACATTTTTCCAAATGACGATGGACAAATTGGTCATTTCACAGTTAAGTAGGAGAACACAATCAAAACCAACTATGAAAGGAAATCCGAACCTACACAATTTTCACTACTTATTTGGTCACTTATGCAAATGAAGGTATTTGCCCTATCTTAGCCAATATAAAATTAATCATGAACATGAAAAAGAGTACTTACCGGTCTCAGATGGAGGCCGTCCAGTGCGACACCGTCTGGGAAATGGGATTTTTTCTCCTCCAAGCGTTGGCCGAGCGGAATTGATTCCATTATCAGGGTTTCCCAAATCATTATACACATCATAGTCATATATCCGATCGGATAATTTCCGAACTCCTTTGCCATCACCCCTCAAGTCTCTCAACTCTTGTTCTCTCAATGCTCTCAGCCCTGCAGGTGTCTCACCAGGCAGATATGGCTGCAAAATTGAAACATACAGAATTAATAACCAAAGCTTATTGTATATGGTAGTGTTGCTTTCATAAGCAGTTGTTGAAGCTCAACTCTCCTAATGGGCTATTAATGGCCCAAGGCCCAATTGGCCCATATGGAGCCTAGGCCCATCATGTGGTAAGACAGTGTTTGCATATATGTTCAGAGAACCCAAAAGCACAACCAACAAAAAAAGGACAACAGAGGGAAATTATTATGAAGGTCAGCTAAAAATTTGAAATTACGTCATCATGACAATAGATCAGATCAAATGCAATCAAGACCCTCATACTATTATATATCTTTATGGTTGAGGGAATATTCACAAAGCATAAATATAAATTAAAAATTATATTTTTGGATGAGAGTGGCAAGTAATAAAATTACAACTTCCCAGCTTTCCTACAATCTTAAGATATTAAGCTAAAATATATATTTATAAATTAAAAAATTATGGTCGAAATAATCCAAAATAAATAAATAAATAAAAGGGAGAGAACCATTCAACCCAGAAGAAGACTTTTCAAGAACAGTGTGCCAAGAATGGTTCAACTCAAGGGGTGTCATTTTTTGGGCTTTGCCAAGAGTCAAAGATATAATACCTACCTTGAGTGATTGACTCTTTATTGTCTGATCCAAGACAACACAAAAATAACATCTCAACTGGCATTGTCCTGAAAAGTCTTCATTGGGGTTGAAAAAAGGCCAAAGAATTGGATCAAAGAAAAAAAACAGAATCATGAGTTTGGGGATTTTGATTTTCGTTTACCTTGTTGGAGAAGAACAACCTTTTTCCAGGATGATCCTTTTTGGATTGAACCCATGAGTTGCAGGGGAAGTGGACTGGACCACAGGCAAACCCTTCAATGGTGATGCTCTCCAAGAAGAACTCTTTCTGGTGTTTGTTGGTCACTGTGATTGCCCCAGGGTCTCCAAAATTGGAGTCCACTGTGAATTCTGCAGTGTAGTTCACCCTCTCGGCTTTGATGTTTGTTTTCTTGGACCAGTCTTTTACCACTGCTGGGGTGCTCTTCCTTGGAGCCCTGGTTTCTACAACACAGAAAAGGGACAAATTTATTGAAAGTTTTAGTGAACATGATAAAAACCCAGAAAGGATTTGAGGAAATAATGGGAAAAAGTGATGGGAAAAGAGGGAAATTCTCTAACCCCAGATGGGATTTTGATTTTTCTTGATCAGAAAAGAAAGAAAAAACAGATTTAGAGGAAAAATCACAGGGACCCAGATGGAGAAGGACTTACTAGGATCAATCTCTGTGCTGATAAGCTCAAGAACAACATTCCTCCCAATCTTATCAGTCAAAGAATCCAAATGCTTCACAAGAGTCTCCTTCAAATCCTCTTTGTTCTTCTTCCTCACAGTCAAAACAGCTCTCACCTTGAACTTGACAGCCTTCTCAGCTGGCACTGCAGAAGCTTTCATCAAATCCTCACTCACAGCCGCAACAGGCTGCCTCACAACACTCCTTAAATGCAACCCCCTCTTCTCCAGAGGCACCCAAAGTGGCCTCCCCAGAAGCTGATTCCTCTGCTGAAAGCCATGATTTAAAAGCACTTTTGAAGAAGAAACAAAAGAAGACCCCTCCACCATAGAACAACCCATGATTTCTTTAACCACTGCCATCTGTGATCTTTACAAGAAATAGATGAACAAAAGAAAAACTGCAGACAACAAGAAAAAAGCCCAAAAAATTAAAAAACTGAGATGGGTGGTGTTCTGCCTTGGATTTGGTGAGCTGAAGAACTGGGTATATATAGAAGCTATGAGAAAGGTGTTTTTGTATGGTGGAACTCACCGTCCACACGTTTTTATTTTTCTTCTAGTTGGGTTCCTTCCTTCTCTCTCCTTACTCCTTTTTGGGTTTGGATTTTTGCTGATACAAACCCACACTTATATATTGTTTTCCATGGAGGATTTGTGGGGTTTTTCCTCGATAGAAAACAGAGGCTCTTAGGCAAAAAGGGCTGCTTTCCTGAGTCAAAACGAGTTTCAGATTTCCGAGTAAAGACGCGGTGTGGGAAGCCAAACAGAAAGTGGGATTTATTTTGTGTGAAGGACATCTCTATTTCTTTGTCTTCTCCTGAAATGGCACTTGTGTCCTCTTCATCTGAAAGTTCCATTACTGTTTTTCTCGTGAAAGTTTTATCCGCATAGACACACTGTGGCTTTCGGCTGTTACTGTGCCAATGGTAAGTTCTGTTTGGCGCTACTTTTCTAATGTCTCAACCACCCACTTAGGCAATTAGGCCTTGTTTGGGATAGTATTTGGTTTTTATGACTCTTATTAAACAAACGCCAAATTGAAAGAATTTTTGTTTTTTTGCTTTAATTAGATATTGAGACATATAAAATCTTATTAAACTTAAAAATAAAAACTTTTAATTTTCAAAAATCTAGTTACTTCACAAAAAGACTTTTTAGTAATACAAGGATGTCATAGTCAATGATACTTTTACTTATGTATTAATCTCCCTTTTAAGTTAATTTTTTTGAAAAAATTAAAACCATCCAAAACTATTATTAAGTTTGAAAAAGTAAAACATTTATGATTATGAAGAGAACCTTATAATTAATATCAACTTATCTAAATTAAGTCTTTTTGGATAAAGTTGAATCTCAAAAGAATTTCAAAAAAGAAAAAGAAAAAGGTCTGAAAGTTAATTATGATAAATTGGTGCTAAAATTCAACAATAAATAAATAAATAGAAAGCAAAATGTAAGAGAAGAATGTTCACTTACCTTAGGGATAAGAGAACAACTCAAGCTTATCAAAAATCTTTTGCTCTTTCCAATAGTATATATGAACTTTTTCATAGAGAAGAAACTCTCAAACCCATTAAGATACTTTAAAATAGAAATGGAATACAAACTTTCTGAAAGTGAACCTGCCAAATTGATAAGAAGATTGAGATTCAATCTCTATCTCATTCATAAAAGTTGATAAAGTTATTAAAATAAGGAGAAAAAAAACTCATAGTTAGGGTTACCTTTTCAACATATTAAAATATAGATGATATGTGTAATTTCGAATCAATGAATTTAAGTTATTAGTTAGAATTTCTAACATTCCTTCGCATAAAGATAGAATAATAATATATTGTATATAAAAAAATATTTTTAATTTTATAATATCTCACATATAAATTTTCGATATTATATATGTAGTAAATTTTTAATATATCTAAATTAGTTGTATTATTAAAATTATATTAATAATAACAACCTCCAAATAAAAGTTGGGTAATATTTCTATGTTGTTATTAATTTATTTGTTTATTTTGAAGATTGTTAAATATGAATTTCAGGTTTTTCATTTTTCCTTATTAGAAATAATTTATATTTGGTTCGATGATTTGAAATTCGGAATTCAAATCCTCATATTTAGAAAAATCTCACAAAAATGAACTAATTAAGAAAACATGTTGATGAAAAATTAGAGAAAGTCGTGTTGTTTGTAATTGTAGTGGTCCCATTGTTGATAATCTAGGTGAGCCAAAATGATATGGCTCAATGATGTCTTCCAAGCTCAATTATCATTTGGGAGCAACACAAAAGGGCATGATTTGAAAGTGGGGCTTATGCCATGGCAATAGACCCTTTAAGTCAATGGACCCATCTTCTAATAAAAGAGAAAGATATCTCTTTGATTCCATCTAAGATGTTGGTGCCTGTCCCCTTTGTTCTTAAATGCAGTCTGCCCATGGTGATGGCTACCCATTGCATCACCAACAAGCCCAAAATTTAGGGTTCTAGGATATCCTTCTCATTACCCTCTTCTTCTTCTTCTTCCCCCATTTTTTTTTTTTTTTTTTTTTTTTTGTGAAAATAACAGTGAGTCTTAGTATTAGTCATTATATTTTAATACATCATTTGAGTGGTTAATAATAGAAAGAACATAGTATTTGAGTTTTATGCATTAATCATATTATTTGTAGTTTTTGCTATTTTTATTATATTTTATCGATATTTTCGCTGTTAGAAAGTGTTTTGAATTCTAAATTAATATCGATTTCTTTTGTAAATAATATTATATAAAATATTTATTAAGTTGATTTGTTATTATAGGATTATATTTCTTATTAAATAAGGAAAGTTATTAGAAATATTTTTATAAATGTTTATAAGAGGAAAAGTTAAGACGGACTTATAAAAACCTATACGTGATGAATAGAAATGTGAGAAAAAATAAGCGTCACCCGTTAAATTAAGGTTAAGATATAAATACAAGGAGTGAGGAAACATGAAATATTTCATAAATCAATAGTTGTATGTAATTTTATTTTCTATACCGACATAATTATATCCCATTTAGGCATGATTGATCAAATTGTATTAAAATTTCATGTAAGGATTGTTTTATCTTAATGTTCTTCAACTAACATTGTTTTCATTAAAACTTGTGTTGTCACATCATATTTTTTATTATTTAATCATATTTTTCTTGACTTTAACTTTATCGAGCAAAACAGGTTGATTGAAAAAAAAATGATATAAAAAAAAATATATATGAATTCTTAATATTAATTATTATATTTTAATATACAATTTGAGGGGTTGATAATAGAAAAGAACATGGTATTTGAATTTTATATATTAACTATATTATTTGTACTTTTTTGTTATATTTGTAGTATCACACTCTTGATATTATGTATAATTTTTTTTTTATCTTTAATCATATTTTAATTGCATTTAAAATAAAAATATTAAAAATTAACATTTTGTATTAAAAAAAATGTTTTAAGATAACCATTCCATATTAAAGTAAATGTATCATTAAGTATATATTCCAAAATTAATCAAAGATTATGTTTGGTTCCAAAAATTATGAAGGAAAAAAATTTAAGAATTTTTTTTTTCATATCTAGTTATAATATATATATATATATATATATATATAATTAAAAATTTATGTATTTTAAATTATTTAATCTTTACATAGAAAAATTAAAATAAGTAAAATGACTTTGAAGGAGAATATAAAATGATTTATTGATTTTAAATAAATTATTAAATTTTTATTTCTCTATTTTTCTTTCTAAATTATTATTTTTTAAAATGGTCGGTTGGCATTTGGAAGGAAGGGTAAAAAAAATCCCAGTAATTTTTCAAAGAGGGACGCAATTGGAAATAAAAGGAAAGTGGAGGGGAGAGTGGGGGTTGGATATTCTAAGAGGAAAAGCAAAGGAAATAGAAAAGTGATAGGCGTGCAGCAATTCCCTTTGTGTAGTTGACTGCCGCCGCTGCGCAAAATCATAAACTTGCTGGCGAAAATAATATTATTTGACATTTCACACACACTTTCTTTTTCTTCTTCCTTTTTTCTTGCCTAAATTGCAATCTCAAAAGCCCCAATAAATAAATATAGAGTTTGTATACATTTTAATTTTAATTTTTAGGAATAAAACTCTTAAATAAAATAAATAGTATAATGTCTCATACAAAAATTACATATTTATCTTATTTTTTAATCAACTTTTAAAAATTATTATATTTTCAATATAAACCCTTAAAATCTCGTATTTTATATAAAAATTACTATTATTTTCTATTTTTATCATATAAAAATAAGGGTTCAAATATTTTTTCACTACTCATATAAGGGAAAGATTTTAAGAATTTTTTTAAATCCATATTGGATTTGGATGTTGTTTTATTATATCTCAATTATATATAATTAATTAAAATTATTTTATTTTTCTTTAATTAACTCATATAAAATAAAAAAAGAAATTATAAGAATTTAAAATAGTTATTTATTTATAAATTATAATTGTAATGTAATTAAAAAATAAAAATATTAAAAATAAAGAAATTGTCCTATCACATGACTTCATACATTACGTATCTTTATTCTAATTCATTTGAAACTTCTATGATATCGTTAAATTGACTTCATACTATATTTTCAACGTTCAAATTTGATGTTCCCTATTAATTCATTACAATTTTTTCAAAAATAAAGGAGAAAAAGATTGATTTTTACGTGAGTGGCTGCTGCCACTTCATAAATTTTGATGACTGCTCCAATAAAGAGAGTTACCACTGTGTTGTCCCTTTCCAGCGATTAAACACGGTATCCTAAATTATAACGTTAACCACACTTCATTGACGGTCCATTCAAACTATATTAAAAAATAAAAAAAATATTTAAAATTATACATACGAGCGTAAATGTTTGATTTTTTTTAATAATTAAAATCATTATTATTTTTTCAACCGACATAAAATTAGTTGTAGATCGAATGGAGTTAGGTGGACTCCGAAGACTTTTCTATTGCAACAACTTTGACAGGATTTTGGAACCTCAATTGAATAACACAGAGGAGAAAAGAGGAAGCGAAAGCAAAGACCGGAGAAAATTCAACTTGGGCAAAATCTTCTTACATTTGAATTGGGCTTCTCTTGAGAAGAAAAGAAACTGCCCAATGTCCACTCCACCCATGGAATTTGGCTGTGAGAAAGCTTGAATTTTTTTTTTCAGGGCAGTTCCCACCACCCATTGACCCACTCATGTTGAACAGAGACCAAGGGAAAAAAATAAAAATAAAAACATTATTATTAATATTAAAATTCAACTGGGGTTGGTGATTTTTTTTTCTAATTCTATGATCAAACCTACGACTGGGATGCATATTCTGAGAATAACGTCTGTGATTCCTGTTCGTCCGACAGTCACTTTATGTGCAAAGTCTGACTACGAAAGTGACTGATTTTTTATTTAAGTTTTTTTTACGTGTTGATTTCTCCATCGACTGGTGTAACAAGCTGAGTCTCCGACATGAAATTTTGAAATTGGAGACGAGTAGGATCTTCTTTCATGTGACTCCTTTAAAACCCTGACCCTTTCCCTTCTCATTTTCTCGTGATTTCTTGTCCGTCGTTTTTTTTCCCTTTCATTTCCTTTTACACATGAAATACTTTAAATACTATTTTCTTTCACGTGACTCCTTTAAAATCCTGTCCCTTTCCTTTCTCATTTTCTCGTGGTTTCTTCTTCTTCATTTTTTTCTCTTTTTTCCTTTCATCTTCTTAGATTAATTAAAAATAACTTTAAATAATAAATAAAAATAATTAACTTATTTTTAAATTTATATATTTATTTTATTTTTTTATCCTTATTTATTTTAATTATCTTCACGGTCTCTTTTACTATTCCACAACCTCCACTATTATTTGATTTTCTTTATCGTAATTATAATTTATGATAATAAATATGTCAATTTGATAATTTAAAATAAATAATTTAATAATATAACCTAAAGTCAAAATAACTTTAAATAATAAGTAAAAATAATTAACTTACTTTTAAATTTATATATTCATTTTACCTTTTTATCCCTACTTGTTTTAATTATTACGATTTCTTTTACTACTCCACAACCTTCACTATTACTCAATTGATATTAATACGTTAATTTGATAATTTAGAATAAAATTTAAGTTAATTTTATTAAATAATTTTAATATTTAAAATTAAAATTTAAATAATAAGTTTAAAGCAAACAACTTGACTGTAATTTAATTTAAAGTTAATTTAAGATATTAAACAATAAGTATTAAATTTTATTAAATACTGTCTAAATATAAATAATAAGACAAAAATATAAAGTTTGTATTATAAATTTTTATTATTTAAAATCAAAATTAAAAGCTTATTATATAATTAAATGTGTGCACTTAAATTTAATTTAGAAAAATATAGATAAAAATTCTAAAATTTTCTTCCTTACTTCAAAACCATTATTGAGATTGTGAATCCATTTGGTACCCTCTAATTTATTCAAAATTTCAAGAATAAAGAATAATTGTAGCTTTTTATTTTTTTTATTTTTTTGGAAACTTATTATTTGACTTTAAAGAAAAAAACATTTTAACATTCTAATTATAGAATTTTCTGGATCAACCCAAAAGGTTTCAAAAATCCAAAATCTTGACCCACTGACCGTTGCCGGTCACCGTAGAAAGAGACCGCGTCACGTTCTCTGACCGAGAAAAGTCAAATCATCTACCGGTCCCAACCACCGTCCACGGCTCACACGTGTAAAACAGCACATAATTCTCAGCTCCCCAAAATGTCCTTCTCCACAACACATAGTGGAGGGGTATGATGGTCCACTCGCATAATAATTTATGTAGTAAAGGACTGTCCACCGTCCTAGTACGGGAAATCGGGGGCGCAGTAATTTGGTGGGCCCACAGAAATCGAGAGGAAATTCTCTGCGATGCCCCACTGGATCCACCCGACTGATTGACAAATCAGAGGTCGGAGCGATTCCAGCACACTAGATTTCTTTGGTTGGGTCCCACCTTCAGCTACCTCCACGGATTGAAATGATTGTTTTTTTTTTTTTTTTTCTTTATTTTCTTTTTTGGGGGGATTTTTGTGTGATGAGTATTTGATGAGTCGTTCAGTGTGATGATATATGGTCACATCTGCGTGTGATGATTCCAAAAATAACTTAGATTTTTTTAATTTGTGGTGTAGCTTTGTACTTTTAATTTTTTATTTGAACTAGTGGTTACATTACATTGATTTTTAGAAATTTTAAAAAGGCTTTTGAAAATATATTTTTCATGAGGAAATGGAAAAATATTATTTTATTTAAATGAAACATATTTCTTATTTAATAATTTTTTATGATATGTTCTCTTTTAAAATAGTTAAAACAAAAGGTAAAATGTGAGGAATAAAAAATAAATTTTGAAAAATAATTTTTTAGAATAGCTTTTAAAAATAATTATTTTATATAACAAAAATTTATCTAAAATATTTGAAAAGCTGAAACGTTTTTAATTTGTTTTTAAATATACTTTAAAATTAATTTTTACATCTACATATTTATATAACTATTTTTTTAAATAATTTAAAAGATGTTTTATGAAAAACCATATCTTCTATTTTTAATAATAAAAAATAAAATAACGGTATCCAATTATTAAACATGTTTTTTTTTATTTTTTTAAAAAACAAAAAACTGTTTGTAAAAATCAATACCAAGGAAGCCTAAAATACTCCTGTTCTTCAACCTCTTGAATCCAAAGTTTTTTTTTTTTTTTTTTCTCATTTCTTTCCTTCCTCTCATTGCCTCCTCCCCCTCCTTTTTATTTTTATTTTTATTTTTTATTTAATTTTTCATTTTGTAAAAAAATAAAATAAAAATGGGGAAGAAGATGAGGGGGAGAGAAAATGAAAGAAGATATTTTGGTAATTTCATATATATTTAAATAAAAAAAAATGATGGATGCATATAGTGTTGCATGTGAATGCACTTCATAATGTTCTAAGATATTATTTTTAATATTTCATTTATTGGACAACTTTAATTCGAATCGAATAAATCAAGTATGAACCAAACCAAACCCAACTCGAAATCTTATACCTTTAAATTAAATTAGGTTGACCTCGTAAAATTTGTACCCTTTCAATTAATATGTTCATATTTCTTTATTAATTGACCCAAAAAATGCTTTAGAGTAACCATGTATTATTAATAACTATTAACATTTTTTTATTCTATAAATTATGATTCTAAGGTATACAACAATTATGGGATTGATCATGTAATTTCTATTGTAATTCTTTATCTAAAGTTTTCCATAAAAGCACTTTTACATTTGAATTTATTGACAAGTATTTTTAACCTTTAACCTTTAAACATCTTTTTTCTCTTTATGGTATTTTAAATAAAGTTCTTTTAACATTTAAATTAATTTTCATATATTCGAAAAATTATATGAATTAGAACTTAAATAACTTGTAAAATTTTTTATTTCAATCTCATTTGGGATAACTCATAGTTTCTTTAAGGAAAGTTCAAAATAAAATTAAAATCATATTTTGTAATAAACAATGTATCGTAAAAGTTTTATTAAACATGAGAGAACTTTTATATAAATCAAAATGGTACTTTTACTTTTACAATAAATAATATTTTTTAAATTTCCATATTAAGTCATAAACTCTAACTCTGAATTTTTTTTTCAAAAAAGTTTTTAACTTCTCGGAATTTTTTATTTATTAAATTGTTAAAAATGACAACTTATATATATACGTGGGTCTTTCCTCACATAGAATGTAGGGATGTAAGCATAAACTTACATCTTCTTCTCATTAAAATACCATATTTAAGAACTCCCTTGGGTGCAAGCATTTCCATCCACCCACCTCATTGAAGCCTTAGAAATGAGTTTCTTTCTCATGAAAAAGACAATCACCATTTTGTCAATTCCATCAATAATAGTGGAAGACTTTGTCATAGACTCATGGCCCATCTTCCACTACAAGAGTTCAATGGAGCCACATTTGAATTTAACAAAACTCATAATTCTTTGTACTCCAAAAAGGCATAGAACAAGAGCAATAATATAGCACTCATTTTTGGAGGTTCCATGCCCTAGAAAGTATAGCCCATGCAATTGCACTTCACTAAAATATCTTCCTTAAAGGTAATTTCTCACTCAAAACCCCTTTTTGTAAATGTATTATCTCCGGTTATTATAATTATAATGAAAATTTGGATACACCTCATGTTTTTTGTTTCTAAAATTATTACATTTTCACTATAAGTCTTCAAAAGTTCTTGTATTTTATTTTAAAGTTACTATTATTTTTATTTTAAAAACAAAAACATGAAATATATCTCTATGGAAACAAGTTAATTTTTGGTTTTTTAGCACATGATTAGAAAAAAATATATATTTAAAAATTATTTTCTTACGCAAAGATATCTTGAAAAAAAGTTCAAAAAAAAAAAATGTTACGAAAAAAATTTGAAAAATATTAAAAGATTTTTCTAACCCTCCATTTTTAATCATGTAGATATTGTTTGCTCTATGTTTAGGAGGTCTTCACGACTTTAAAACATATTTATAATATTAAGAGTAACTCATAACTCATATATATATATATATATATCAGAAACTTTTTCTCTTATCCAATGTGGAATATTACAATCACTTCCATGCAGATATGATGTATTTGTCATGTCTTATAGGATTATAGGGTTAAACAAATAGATACTTTTTATAGAATCAAATAAGCTCATACATTAGGATTAAAGATCGATTTTAGTATCATTTATAACAACGTATTCCCAATCATATAAAAGTTGTAAATTAAAGGAACACTCAGGGCTTTAAAACATGTGTGTGTATCATTATATCAAATTGCACCTACCTAACATGGAATGATACATTTCTTGGGAGATGTTGGATATTTATGTTGAGTGGAAGATTGTGCCTTTTCTACCTTTGACAGATTTAAAATTTTGCGGTTTCCCTTTGTGGAAGCAAAAGACACTTCCACTCACTTTAAAATAATAGGAAATTCTCATAGGAGTTATTGTTGTAATATCACTATAATTGATTAATTTTATGGCCTTCACCCACAAGTTGAGCAAGTATTCAATTAATTACAAAAAGTAAGAAATATAGATAGAAAATTTTAGATACAAGATAAATTGGAACTAAAACTCTTAACATTATTTGCTATACTTGTCAACCAAACAAGGTTTTAATAACTTCATAAATTTCTTTCTCTAGTTGTTTTCTAAGATTGTGACTAATATTGCCTAGTCGAGAAGTATGAGATTTCCCATTTAACTTGGGTGTGTCAAATAATAAGTCTAATACTAGTTTTAAGAAAAAAGAAATCAAAAGTATTAAAATATATGATTGATGAAAAATGTGATTATAGTATGAAGAATTTTATTATGATGAAAAATTAGATTAATTTATGAGATAAAAAATATATGACAATGCATAAGATAAAATATGATCAAGATAAAAACGAAATATAATAAAAGAGAGTTTGCGTTATTAAAATATAGAGATTTGACCACTATTCAAATATATATATATAACAGAAGTGAACAAAACATAATATTCAATACTTAAGTGGTATGACTTTTTCTATTAAGTTACAAGTAATTTATTGATATCAACTAACATAATAAAATTAAGTCTATTAATAAAAAATATATGACAATGCATAAGATAAAATATGATCTAGATAAAAACGAAATATAATAAAAGAGAGTTTGCGTTATTAAAATATAGAGATTTGACCACTATTCAAATATATATATATAACAAACAGAAGTAAACAAAACATAATATTCAATACTTAAGTGATATGACTTTTTCTATTAAGTTACAAGTAATTTATTGATATCAACTAACATAAAAAATTAAGTCTATTAATAATAATAATAAATTTATTTTAATTATATTGGTTGATATCAATAAATTATTTTTAATTGAATAGAAAAAATTAAATATTTTGTTTTTATCTATTCAATCAAAACTATCTTAGATGACATTTGTTTTTTCTTTAATTTTTTTTATCTTAATTCAACTTAAGTATGAATAGTATTAAATATTTTTTTTCTTGACTTATGTCTTAAAACAACTTCTTTTAAGACTCAAGTTATTTTGAATTTATCATCTTTTTAAGATAATTTTCTTATAATAAAAATATATATATTTTTTTCAATCAAATCTCGACAAATTCGACCACAATGTCAAATAATTCGACTTAAAGCTCTATTATAATTCAAACCTATCAATAGTGCAAAAGATATGTGGGCACCATTGAAGTCATTACAACATTTTGAAACATATATGCTTTCTCATCAAACTTGGATTTTTTCAAACGAGAAGTCTTTAGTTTGATTCTAGGAATATCGTCATATTGAAACTTGTGCCATGAAAAGTGTGATTAGCATATGTCAAATGAATAGTGCAAAAGTAACTAAACTATGAAATATGTGACCTCGAAAAAGAAAAAAATCTAAGGTATAAGATGGGAAATATATGATAAGGTGAAAAAAAAACAAATATAATTATGGTAAAAGGTATGTTATGAGTATATATAATTTTGATTAGGACTGATAATTTGTGTTGATGGGTCAATGTTCAAATTGTATTAAAATTTAAACACTCAATTAAATAGGTCAATCCAAATATCACATAAATAATAATTGGGTTAAAAATATAAACTAAAAAATAATTTAATTATTAAATAGGTAACACATTATGTAACCCATGTAATAATTAGGTTTTATTTAACAATCAGGTTGAGTTAGATTATATTTGAACCAATATAATTAACTTTTTAACCTAATGTGCATATGATTCAATTAATTTATTCATTTAAAATCAATTTTTTTAATGAGTAAAACTTGCACTAAATATGTTGTGATTATAATAAGATTAATCAACACGTAAATTGATCCAACAATAACTTATTTATTAATGGGTAGTATAAGTTGATACAAATTTGATCAAAATATAATTATATTTTATACAAACTCTGAAATACATGTTGAATTTGAATCTTATAGGTGAATCATATCAAATTTGAGTCTATAGATGAATCATATTAAACTTTGCTATCTTCATCCACGTACCAAATGCTTGTCGAGGATAAAAAAATAAAATAATAAAACAGAATATGAAATCACTCTACTTTCCACCTCAATTAAGCATCATATAATCCAAAAGTCATCAAAAGCCGAAAAACTTATAAAACGGCACATGTAGACCACCATTGAAGTCATTCAAGTATAGCCATTGGCTCAACTTTCAATTAGGCTTGCATGTGTGTTTATAGACTACTAATTAATCAAGCACATAATTAAACACGTTTTCATCATTTGATTCCTCATTACACTAAAAAAAATTAAAATTAAAATTAATGAAGCCCCACTCACTACTCACATTAATCTCCTCAAGTGGCCATGTATCATCACTCTTCCGAAGCTTCCAAGTTCATGCATGCCCCCTCATACTTTAAAACATTTAACATGGCTCTCTTTTGGGCGTGTGTTTTCACATCCATGTATTAAGGCAATAAGACAGGTTGATCATTGAAATAGGGCAAAGTGAAGTTGACCATATGACTTTCTTCATCATCTACCCTTTTTCTAGGTAAGACTTCACGATCTACAATTGTGAAACACGAAATTAAATCAATGACGAAGTAGTGTAATATACGTGTGTGTGTGTGTGTGATTGAAGGGATTTTTTTGAGTTCAAAATGGACAATATCTTTATAATTAGGAGTAAATCGTAGTTATGATATCCTATATCGGAAATGAAATTTTTTTTTTTAAATGATATATGTATAATTTTTTTTTTAATTATGTAAAGCTATAATATTCTTTAGATTAAAAGTAGATAATATTTACACAATTAAAAATGAACGATATATATAGTTGGGTTATGATATCAAAGTATACTATTTTGGAACCTACAAAAAAATATCATTATTCAAGTGGTACCATATCTGCATTTTTTGATTTTATTATTTATATCTTAATTTCATTTATTTGCATCCATATATTTTGTACTTATTAATTTGTAACTGTAATATTCTTTAGGTTTAAAGTAGATAATATTTACACGATTAAAAATGAACAATATATATAGTCGGGTTATGATATCAAAGTGTACTATTTTGATACCTACAAAAAAAAAATATCATTATTCAAGTGGTACCATATCTGCATTTTTCGATTTTATTATTTATATCTTAATGTCATTTATTTGTATCCATATATTTTGTACTTATTAATTTGTATCCTTATTCAACACCTAGATCCTATCAGACGTATTCAGTGGTCCAAATATTTGTTTGGTGGATGCCACTTTGATCCATTAACATTATATATATGGATAGATATTTTCAAAGGTTTAGTAGACAAGGATGAGTTTACGTGATCAGCGTGGGGAGTTTGGTACAATAGCAACGTTGACTGTTAAAGTTTTTGGCTTTGCAGCCTCTGAATTTGAAGGCACTTGAAGAGACAAGGAAACAAACTGTGGGCATGTTTGTATTTTAGATGATTTGAAGTTGGAAAATTTAGGTAGCTGTCAATTTTGAGTGATTATAAATCATTTTTTAATTGATATTTGACAAATATTTTATATAAAAATTATTATTATTTTATCATAATTACTTTCAAATTAAAATTTTAATATGATGTATAAATAAATGGTCTTCACCCTAAATAATTAATCTTTCACACCATCTCTCTCTGGGTATGCTTATTTAGAATTTATTTTGGAGTGGTTTCGAAAAATTTAGAAATATTTTGTTTTTTTCAGATGAAAGTATTTTTCTTATAAAAATCAGATGTTCGGAAAAGTTTTGATATTATTTTTAAAAATCTTGAGTATCATTTCAAATGATTTGATAGATATTTCTCTTAGAAATCTTATTTTATTGTATGATATATTATTAAGATCACTATCAAAGATGTAATCTTTTTGTTTATATCTAATTATTAATTAATTTTTCATAGAAAAAAAATTATAATAATGTTCACACGCAAACGGACCAGGGTATTAATTATGTGTTATTTTAATTAGAATTGAAAAAGTCAAAAAAATCAAAAGGCTTTGTTTAATAAATTGAAAGGTTCAAACCTAAAACAAATTCACATGGTTAGTGTTATGTTTTAGCACATCAAGCCATAAACACAACTTCGTTACATTCAAGGGAATTAATGGAATATGTGAGATACTTATGAGATAGTAATTTTAGGAAATATTTTTAATTTAAAAGATATATTTTTGAAAAAAAGTTAATAAAATTTAATAAATATTTTTAAAAATATGAAAAAATATTTAAAACGTGTTTGATAGTATTTTTATTCAAAGTGTTTTTAGATGAATCACTCATTAAGTGTTTGTCCAAAAAAATATTACGAGTGTGTTTGATAGTGATTTAAAAAAATATTTTTATAATCGTTAATATTTGAAAGATAAAAAATTTCAAGTGATAAAAAGATTGGAAATACTTTTTAAAATCACTATCAAACACACTCTACAAGTGATTTAAAAAATTTTTAAAAGTATTTTCTAAAATTTGTTAAACACCTTTTTTTTCTTTTTTCTTTTTTTAAAAACACTTTTTGCACTAAAAGCGCTTCCTAAAATAGTTTCCAAATGGGTTCTTATTATTAAAAAAATCGCTTTTAGTGTTTTCTAAAAAACGACTTTTTAGGTAATTATTTTAAAAATACTTTTAAAGAAAACATTTATGTTAAAAAATGTTTTCAGAAGAAACATTGTCAAATGCACTGTAATCTAATTTAATTTATTTTTTATCCTTTAATGTGATATTTGGGCTCAATTTAGATTACAAAAACGTTAAAGGAGGAAAAAAAATAGAAAAGATTTAAAATTTCATATTTGATTTTACCGTATAAACATATTAAATAAAATCAAATATAATGAAAATTAAATAAAAAATTACATATTTAAACATATATAATATAATAAATAATAATGATTAAAAATATGATTTTTTTTTATAAAAAAATTGATTAAACTCGTACCTTCATTAATATGGCAGCATAAAATAATTAAAATATTGTAATGGGCTCTTGATTGGGAGAGTTTGAATGCAAAGTCGGACGTCTAAGATGATGAAGTAAGGCTCAGCCCAAGCCCAATACAACAATAGCCCATTGAGTATAATCCAGACTTAGCTCCCGAAAGGTAGAAAATAGAACTAACTAGGGTTTGAGGCATACAATTAATTAAGAACAAAAAGTATGTTTGATAATTTTTTTTGATAACAAATACTTGAAATATTATTATTTTGAGAATAAATTTGAGATATTTTGTAATTTATTTTAGAATAATTTGAGAAATAATTGAAAATACGAAGAATATTTTATTTATTTTTATTGAACATAAGTATTCTAAGAAAATAAGTTAAGATATCCATTTTTAATATTTGATTTTTTAAATAAAATTTTATTCTTGAAAACAATATCCTAAAATTTATTTATTTTTTAAACCATTTTTTAAAATATTATATATATATATATATAACTCTAATTTCCACGTTCAAATGATTTAGCTCAACATGCCTTACTTGATATAGGTTAAAGAACAACATGACTGTATTTTCCACTACACTTCTCTGATACCATACAAAACTTTTTCACTTAAACTTTTGATGGTATGATCAAATTTGGGTCATTGATCAAAGATACAAAATTAATTAATTAATTAATTAATTATGAATAAATGGTTCAAGTACAAATAAATAAGACCTGGATAACAAAATTGATACTATTATAATATTAAAAAAAAAGACAATTATGCCTATCTAATTATTTTAGAGTGGGTTGGGTAGTGATTATATAAAGTGTTTCTAGTCTTTTTTATGCTTAAAAGATAAAATATTTTAAGTGTTAAAAAAACTATAAATACTTTCTAAAATCAATGTCAAACGTATTTTTAATTAGTTTTCATTTTAAGAAGTGTTCATTTAGTGACACGGGCTCATTATTTATTAAGAAAATAAAATTAGAATTAAAATGTATTTTGAAGAGTTGAAAGCTTCATTTGAAGTTTAGTACTAGCTTTGTTTGATTAGCTTTTGAGAAGTAAAAAACTCTCTTTTATACTTAATGAATGCTTTTGTATATATTTGATTAATCTTATCACGAAAACTTATAGCTTTAAAAAATGCTTAATAGTTAAGAAAGAAAAATATACTTTTATAAAGAAGTTATAAAACAATAAATAAAACTTTCATAATAACAATATTTTTTCTTTTGAAAATTACAAATTTGACTTCAACTTTAACTTCTAATTAAAGCCCATAACAAAAAGTTGCTTTAGATGGAGAGATTTTTTGTGAATGATTTTACTAAAATGACTTTCGACTTTAAAATAACTTCATAAAAATAAAGATAATAATATCAAAATTGTGAATGTTAGCCTTAGATGGATTCATAATTCCAAATCGAACATTCTTTAACTCCTAAGAATACTCTTGGCTCAAGTCTTTCATATCATCCCTTAGGCTATTGCTTATTTAAAGATCATATCAATGTTGTTTCAAACCGCTTAGAAGCGAAGGTACATAGATGGACTTAATAAGATCTGTTAGCCTGAGGGTTCTCCTAATTGGGTTTTGATGATAACAAACCATGGTTAAGTAACTAATTGATTTAATGTTTAAGAATCTCAGGTATAAACTCGAAAATTCATCAAAGGACCAAATAGATATAAGATCGAGACGCTTGGAAGACTTGAGATCATAAGAAACTAATGTAAGATGAATGCATGAGTGCACTTAGGATTTTCATACGTTTTCATGCATTTTAGAAAACTCAGTTTATTCTTTAAAATGTCGACTTCATTAAAACCCGAGTTTTTAACTAATTTACCTTAGGCAAAATGTTTCAAAATTGGCTTAATAATTTACCTAAAGACCTTGCCTAAGTGTTAGAAAAGAAAGGAATCATAAAATAGGTTTTTCGAGGTCAAAAAGGCTCAACCGGTCAAGGCTATGGCTAACCGGTCAACTGGTTGAGGAACCAGTCGACCGTTTGAGGTCGTCCGGTCGAGGACCAGTCGAGGAAGGTTAAAAAACCTTCTCTCTCTCCCAGTAGCTTTTTCTTCCCGGTCGAGGTGATTCCTTTACCGGTCGAGGTGATTCCTTTACCGGTCGAGGACAGGTCGAGGTCCGGTTGAGGCAACGGTAACCTATCATGCATTAAATGCTCCAACGATTAGTGAACCGGTCGACCCCTAACTCGACCGGACGAGGTTGTCTTTTACTGTTTTTGACTCCTGAGCTTAGAAACCAATAAATTGAGAGCTCCAGTTCATTTATTGACAAGAGAACAATTGCATTCAAAGCCTACCTACCCGTTCTTGATCAAAAAGCTTTCATTTCCTTCATTGTGCATTAAATCACCACTTGCATATCCTTTAGTGCACTCTTGTTTGTCATCCTAGCCTTGTCTTGTATTTGAGTCATCTTTAAGCTAGGTTGAGTGATTATATCTTGTAACAATTCGAGTGTTAAAGCCTTCAAAAGGGTTGAATCTTGAAGAGTTGTGTAAGAGCCCATTGGAACCGGAATCCAAGTGTAAGAAGATTGAAAGCTTGGTTGAAGCTTCAAGTTAGTGGAACCCTCACTCGGTTAGGAGGTTGAGGAGAGTGGACGTAGGCAAGGAAGTGTCGAACCACTATAAACCCGAGTTTGAATTCTCTCAACTCTATCTCTTTACTTTGCTTATCTTTTGTTTAATTTTGTTGTGATTGAAAAGATTTTAAAAACCCAATTCACTCCCCATTTTGGGTGTTTTTCTTAACTAAACATAGCCTTTGTTTTCTCAATTGGTATCAGAGCTAGACCTCTTCTTTTAAGACTTAATCATCTAAGAGGAAATGGCTATTCTATCAAGCTCATCCCAAGCTGAAAATTTTTCAAAACATAGAGCTCCATTCTTTATGGGAACCGACTATCCCTATTGGAAAACTAGAATGACTTGGTATTTGCAATCTATTGATTTAGATGTATGAGATGTCATTGAAGATGACCCAATTTTTCCCACTAAACCAGTGGATGGTGTTTTGGTTCCAAAACCCAAACAAGAATGGAATGAGCTTGATAGAAGAAACTTTTAATTAAATGCTAAAGTCGTTTTTACTTTGTAATGTGCTATGGATAGAAATGAATATAATAGAATATGTCAATGCAAATTGGCTAAAGAAATTTGGAGGTTGCTTGAAATAACTCATGAAGGAACTAATCAAGTGAAATAGTCAAAAATCAATTTAGTTGTTCATAATTATGAATTGTTTTCAATGAAAGAAACTGAGACTATTGTTGAGATGATTACTAGGTTCACCGACATTGTCAATGGTCTTGAAGCTTTGGGAAAAACCTACAAGGAATTCGAGAAGGTGATGAAGATATTGAGGTCTCTCCCATCAAAGTGGCATACCAAGGTCACCGCAATTCAAGAAGCAAAAGACTTGACTAAGCTACCTATGGAAGAGCTCATAGGGTCATTAATGACATATGAGATCAATTTGACAAAGAAGCTACAAGAGGGTGAAGACAAAAAGAAGAATAGCATAGCCCTTAAAGTTACAACCAAGGAAGAAGAAGATGTTGAAGAAGAAAAGCCAAGTGATGAAGATGATGATCTAGCCCTCATCACAAGAAAGCTTAATAAATTCATGAGAGGTGAAAGGTTTAGAGGAAGGAAATTCGCCTCTAGAAGGGATCCTTCTAAAAAGGAATCTTCATCCCATGGTGACAAGGAGAAATGGGAAGAGAAAAGAGAATTGACATGCTTCAAGTGCAAAAAACCGGGACACATCAAATACGATTGTCCTCTCTACAAGAGTGAAGCCAAGAGAAGAATGAAGAAGGCAATGATGGCCACTTGGAGTGAAAGTGAAGAATCATCCGAAGAAGAAAATGAGAAGGAAGTGGCAAACATGTGCTTCATGGCAATAGATGATCTTGATGAGGTAAACTCTAACTTTAGTGATGAAGATATGCATGATGTTTTTGAAGAATTATATGAGGATTTTGAAAAACTTAGTTTGAAAAATAATTCTCTTAAAAAGAAAATTCAAGATCTTGAAAAGGAACTTGAAGAAGTGAAAGAAAAGTTTTCAATTGATGAATTATCTAAAACTCATCTTGAAAAGGAAAATGAGATTTTGAGGAGTGAAAATGAGATTTTGAAAAAGAAAATGAATGGTTAACCTCTTCTCTTTCAATTTTCTCTTGTAGACAAAAATCTTTTGAAATGATCTTAGCTAGCCAAAAATGTGTTTTTGACAAATAAGGGCTAGGATTCAAATCATCAAAAAATCAAAAGTATTTTAAAAACTACTTTGTAAAAGAATCCACAAGTGCAAGTCCTTCCACCACTTGTAACTTTTGTGGAAGAGGAGGGCACATTAGTAATACATGTCCCTTAAGAAATGGTACTCAAAATATTTCTAATGCTAAAGCTAAAAAGGTTTGGGTTGAGAAATCCAAGGTCACTAACCTTCAAGGACCCAAAAAGATATGGGTACCTAAATCAACTTGAATTTTATTTTGTAGGGATCAATGAAGGATAAGTGGTTCTTGGATAGTGGATGCTCAAGGCACATGACCGGGGATGAATCCAAGTTCGCTTTCCTTACAAAAAGAAAGGGAGGATACGTTACCTTTGGAGACAATTCAAAAGGAAAGATCATTGGTCAAGGCAACATTGGTAATGTCACATCCTCTCTTATTGAAAGTGTTTTATTAGTTGATGGTTTAAAACATAATCTTTTGAGCATAAGTCAACTTTGTGACAAAGGTTTTAAAGTGATTTTTGAAGCATCTCATTGCATCATCAAAGATATTCAAAATGATAAAACCATCTTCATGGGCCATAGATGTGATAATGTTTATGCAATAAATATTTCAAAATATGATGGCCATGATAGATGTTTTTCAAGCATGCATGATCAAAGTTGGTTGCGGCATAGGAGGTTGGGACATGTTAACATGGACCTCATTTCCCAACTCAACAAAGATGAACTTGTTAGAGGCCTTCCCAAAATAAATTTTCAAAAAGACAAAGTTTGTGAAACTTGTCAAATGGGAAAGCAAATAAAAAACTCTTTTAAAAACAAAAATTTCATTTCAATAACTAGACCTTTTGAATTGTTGCATATGGATTTATTTGGTCCCTCTAGGACACCAAGCCTTGGAAGAAAATCTTATGCTTTTATTATTGTGGATGACTTCTCTAAATACACTTGGGTCTTATTTTTAAGTCAAAAGAATGAAGCCTTTTATGAGTTTTCAAAGTTTTGCAACAAGGTTCAAAATGAAAAAGGTTTTACAATTACTTGTATAAGAAGTGATCATGGGAGAGAATTTGAAAATATTGATTTTGAAGACTATTGCAATGAGCATGGTATTAACCACAACTTTTCAGTTCCTAGAACTCCTCAACAAAATGGGGTAGTTGAAAGGAAAAATAGAACTCTTCAAGAAATGGCTAGAACCATGCTAAATGAAAACAATTTACCAAAATACTTTTGGGCCGAAGCCGTTAACACTTCTTGTTCTGTTTTAAATAGAATTTTATTAAGGCCTATTCTTAAGAAAACTCCCTATGAGCTTTGGAAAAACGAGAAACCCAACATTAGCTATTTCAAAGTCTTTGGGTGCAAATGCTTTATATTAAACACCAAAGACAATCTTGGAAAATTTGATGCAAAATCGGATGTTGGAATTTTTCTTGGTTACTCAACTTCAAGTAAAGCTTTTAGAGTTTTTAACAAAAGAACCATAGTAGTTGAGGAGTCCATCCATATTATTTTTTATGAATCTAACAATTCTCTCCAAGAAAGAGAGAGCTTTGATGATGATTTAGGCTTGGAGACCTCCATGGGAAAATTACAAATTGAAGATAGAAGGCAACAAGAAGAAGTTGTAGAGGATCCCAAGAAAGAGGAATCACCTTTGGCACTACCTCCTCCTCAACAAATGCAAGGTGAATCAAGTCAAGACCTCCTTAAAGATTGGAAGTTTGTCATCAACCACCCACAAGATCAAATTATAGGTAATCCATCTAGTGGGGTAAGAACTAGATCATCCCTTAGAAATATTTGCAATAATCTTGCTTTTATCTCTCAAATTGAACCTAAAAATATAAAAGATGCTCTAGTTGATGAAAATTGGATGAGTGTCATGCAAGAAGAGTTAAACCAATTTGAAATAAGTGAAGTATGAGAATTAGTGTCAATTGCCATGCAAGAAGAGTTAAACTAATTTGAAAGAAGTGAAGTATGAGAATTAGTGTCAAGACCTCAAAATCAAAGTGTTATTGGAACTAGACGGGTCTTTAGAAACAAAATGGATGAAAATGACATAATTATAAGGAATAAAGCAAGATTGGTAGCCCAAGGTTTTAATCAAGAAAGAGAGATAAATTATGAACAAACCTTTGCTCCCGTAGCTAGATTGGAAGCCATTAGGATGCTACTTGCCTTTGCATGTTTTAAAGACTTTGTTTTATATCAAATGGATGTGGAAAGTGCTTTCTTAAATGGATTTATAAATGAAGAGGTATATGTTGAACAACCACCCGGTTTTCAAAGTTTTAACTTTCCTAATCATGTTATTAAACTTAAAAATGCACTTTATGGTTTGAAACAAGCACCTAGAGCATGGTATGAAAGATTGAGTAAATTTCTTTTGAAAAAGGATTTTAAAATGGGAAAAATTGACACAACTCTTTTCATTAAAACCAAAGATAATGACATGCTCTTAGTTCAAATATACGTTGATGATATCATTTTTGGAGCTACTAATGTCTCTCTTTGTGAAGAATTCTCTAAATGCATGCATAGTGAGTTCGAAATAAGCATGATGGGAGAACTTAACTTCTTCCTTGGACTTCAAATCAAACAACTAAAGGAAGGAACCTTCATCAATCAAGCCAAATATATAAGGGATCTCCTCAAAAGGTTCAATATGGAGGAAGCCAAAACAATGAAGACTCCAATGAGTTCATCCATCAAGCTTGACATAGATGAGAAAGGTAAGCTCGTCAACTCAACTATGTATAGAGGCATGATAGGTTCTTTGCTATACTTGACCGTTAGTAGACCCGACATCATGTATAGTGTATGCTTGTGTGCTAGATTTCAATCTTGTCCTAAGGAATCTCATTTAAGTGCTGTAAAACGAATTCTTAGATATTTAAAAGGAACTATGGACATAGGCCTATGGTATCCTAAGGGTGATAACTTTGAATTAATTGGATACTCGGATGCCGACTTTGCCGGTTTGTAAAGTTGAGAGGAAAAGCACTAGTGACACTTGTCATTTCCTAGGACACTCACTTGTTTCATGGTATAGTAAGAAGCAAAATTCGGTAGCTTTGTCTACGGCGGAAGCCGAATACATAACAGCCAGTTTATGTTGTGCACAAATCCTTTGGATGAAACAAACACTTAGTGATTTCAATTTGATTTTTGAGCATGTTCCTATAAAATGTGATAACACTAGTGCCATAAACATCTCAAAAAATCTGGTACAACACTCTAAGACTAAGCATATAGAGATAAGACATCATTTTCTTAGAGACCATGCACAAAAGGGTGACATTACACTTGAATTTGTAAGCACAAAAGATCAACTTGCTGATATTTTTACAAAACCCCTAAGTGAAGAACAATTTTTTTATATTAGAAGACAACTAGGGGTGATTTCTTTATGATCAAATGATTGCTTGATGAATTCTTGTTGATATTACTCTTGAATATACCCTATGATTGCGTGAAATTCATATCATATGCATCATATAGAAATAATCATAGGAAAGAGGTCAAATTTTGACAAAAAATCAAAATTCCCGTGGCATTGGACATAAAAAAAATTGGGGATTTCAATTGCAAAAGGGCAGGGGGAGGATCACGAGACAAGAAAATGCAAGAAAAATTGGAAAAATTGACCGTTGACCGTTGACCAGGCATAAACCGGTTGACCGGTTCATCGGGGCTGAGAATTTAAAACGCCCCCCGCGTGCTTCATTTCTCTCATTTTCTCTTCCAAAGCTTGTTGCCCCTTCACATTCCTACTTCCAGAGGCGATTTTGGGTCGTTTTTTTGGTTTGATTGAAGGCTTGGACTCGTTTTTGGGACGGATTTAAGCTAGGGTTTTGGTTTGAAACCCAGGGTTTCACCTCTTGAGAGCGTCTCCTCTCTGCACCGTGCGTCTCAAGGCTGTTCAGCTCCATCTTCGGGCGTCTAGGGTTTCGGGTTGGTGGTTGCTTCTTCCTATTTGTTTTCCTTCTCTCTTTGGACTCTTTATTCCCCTTTTTGTTTCATTGGATGGCACCACGGAGAGAGACAGGCACTTCCAGGGCTCAAGGCAAGCGCCCTTCTAAGCCATCTCTGCCCGAGCAGACGGAGGCTTGCCGAAAGGCAAGGTTTGACATGACACTCTTCAGTTTGAATGAAGACTATCAATGCTACAAGCAGAAATTTGCCCAGAGAAAAGTCGTCACAGGGAAAAGTGTCAACTTCTCCCAACTTCAGCACTTTGGCTTTAAGGGGCTATTCGGACGGATGGGATGGCTGCCCGTAGTGACTATTTCTGAGCCGGTTTTCCCGACTCTGGTGCGGGCTTTCTATTCTCGGGTGACCTACGGGCTTGGAGGACCCGTATTATCCACTGTGAGAGGCGTTAAGATCTGATTGAGTCCCGAGAGCATCTACTGCATTCTCGACATCCCTTCGATTGGACTCCGTGTTTATGAGGCCAAGACGTGGCCCACTATGCCGGGATTTGAGCCTAGAGAGGCTGTTCAGAGGTTATGTGGACTTGCCGATCCCCAGGGGATGGGCAAACCATCGGCTCACAGCTTGACGGTGACTAGCCGAGTTCTTCACCATATGATCTGTTTGATTCTCTTGCCACATGGAGGACATCGAGACAAGGTCTCCTACCTCGAGGCTTTCATTGTGGACTCGATCCTCACCGGGAGACAGATTCATGTTGGATACCTTATGATGATGCATATGATCTCCTGTGTTGAGAGCTCGACACGAGTACTCCCCTACGGCCGCTTCCTTACCCATGCTTTCAAGGATGTCGGGGTCGACTTGAGTAGAGAGACAGATTTTGAGGCCCCCACTAGCTATGACACGTATGATGAGCAATCTTTGAGGCGCATGAAGTTCGAGAAGGCACCCGATGGCTCCTGGGTTAGGAAAGCCGAGCGACAAGCCCGGGGACATGATCAGATACACCCCGGAGTAGAGGAGGAGGCCAAGATCGGAGAGATGGAGGATGGGTTGGACCCTTAGAGGGACTTTGAGCAGAGAGGGCCCGAGTTTGACATTCCGCCTCCACATCAGTCAGAGGGCATTCATGTTGAGGCTACCTTCTCCGAGCCTATGATGACTGAGTCGTCTTTCACAGCAGACCCTTCATCTCAGCCATCATTTACCGAGCTTCCATCTCAGGCACCTCATGTTCCTGATCATGCACCTTGGATGGATCTCTCCGCGTAGATCAGCTCTCTTGGGACTCGTATGGAGGTGCTTGCCCTAGTCCATGACTCCTGCTTCTACTCTATGGAGGAGCATCTCGATCAGTATCAGACTGGAGTCACTTCTCGGTTTGATCACTTCCAGCAGCGATTTGAGCGCATAGAGGAGCGTATGGATCAGCAGTAGGCTACCTTCGACCATCTCGAGCAGCGCATGGATCGTATTGAGAGCCGTCAGACGAGTCAACATGAGGAGATGATGGCATATCTCCGCTCTATGTTTCCTCCTCCACCCCCTCAGCCTTGAGATTAGCTAGACATCCCCATTCGTTTCTTTTTTATGTTGCCAAAGAGGAAGATATTTATAGGATCTAGGAGACTCTCATGCATGTCATTGTTATCATTGTCATATCTATCTTATTGTACATGTGAGATTTCCTTATATATATGATATGATATTTTTATCCATTGATTTTTCGTGTTTTACATTGCTTATAGTTTGATTGATCCATGATTGGTTTGAGAGAGAGATTTCTTTCTCTCCTAGATAACCAAGGTTTGTCATCATAAAAAAGGGGGAGATTGTTAGCTCAAGGGTTCTCCTAATCGGGTTTTGATGATAACAAACCATGGTTAAGTAACTAATTGGTTTAATGTTTAAGAATCTCAGGTATAAACTCGAAAATTCATTAAAGGACCAAATGGATATAAGATCGAGACGCTTGGAAGACTTGAGATCATAGGAAACTAATGTAAGATGAATGCATGAGTGCACTTAGGATTTTCATACGTTTTAATGCATCTTAGAAAACTCAGTTTATTCTTTAAAACGTCGACTTCATTAAAACCCGAGTTTTTAACTAATTTACCTTAGGTAAAATGTTTCAAAATTGGCTTAATAATTTACCTAAAGACCTTGCCTAAGTATTAGAAAATAAAGGAATCATAAAATAGGTTTTCTGGGGCCAAAAAGGCTCAACCGGTTGAGACTATGGCCAACCGGTCAACCGGTTGAGGAACCGGTCGACTGGTTGAGGTCGTCCGGCTGAGGAAGGTTAAAAAACCTTTTTCTCTCCCAGTAGCCTTCTCTTCCTGGTCGAGGTGATTCCTTTACCGGTCAAGGACCGATCGAGGTCCAGTTGAGGCAACGGTAACCTGTCATGCATTAAATGCTCCAACGGCTAGTGAACCGATCGACCCCTAGCTCGACCGGACGAGGTTGCCTTTTGTTGTTTTTGACTCCCGAGCTTAAAAACCTATAAATTGAGAACTCCACTTCATTTATTGTCAAGAGAACAATTGCATTCAAAGCCTACTTACCTGTTCTTGATCAAAAAGCTTTCATTTCCTTCATTGTGCATTAAATCACCACTTGCATATCCTTTAGTGCACTCTTGTTTGTCATCCTAGCCTTGTCTTGTATTTGAGCCATCTTTAAGCTAGGTTGAGTGATTATATCTTGTAACAATCCGAGTGTTAAAGCCTTCAAGAGGGTTGAATCTTGAAGAGGTTGTGTAAGAGCCCATTGGAGCCGGAATCCGTGTAAGAAGATTGGAAGCTTGGTTGAAGCTTCAAGTCAGTGGAACCCTTACTCGGTTAGGAGGTTGAGGAGAATGGACGTAGGCAAGGAAGTGATGAACCATTATAAACCCGAGTTTGAATTCTCTCAACTCTATCTCTTTACTTTGCTTATCTTTTGTTTAATTTTGTTGTGATTGAAAAGATTTTAAAAACTCAATTCACCCCTCATTTTGGGTGTTTTTCTTAACTAAACATAGCCTTTGTTTTCTCAAGATCAATTGGTTTTTTTTTTTTAAATCATAATTGCCTTGATTAATTTTTTGCAATTGAGATGAGGAGTCCATGGATGGTAGTTTTTTAGTCAAGTCTTTTTTATGTTTTGTTTTATGATCGCTCAAACCTTTACCATGATCAATCCATCTTCAAAATTAAGTTTGTATTGTGATAAATGTATCTATCTATCTAGATCAAAATTTTACCAATTCATAAAAAGAACCTCTTTTAAAATCTTGGATTGATCGCAAGTCTCATTATTTAGACCCAATTTTCCATTTTAGGATTTAAGGAAAACTTAGTAGTCATTGCGCATCCTCCCTAGGAATGACAATTTTGTGGGTTAATCGGGTAACCCGCCCCGTCCTGCCCCTATTGGGACATGTGTGAAATATAAAAAACGGGTATAGGTCGGGTTTGAGAATATTTAAAAACCCAAATCTGGTTTGGGACAAGTATGGATTTTGTTCCAACCCACCCCGCCTCACCCCAGATATAAATTTACAAACTTATCCTTTAACTACTAGTGAAGTGTCAAAAAACTCCCCGTATATATATACTTCATTCTTTCCCATTTTCCCTAATTCTAACGGTCGTTCCTTCTTCTTCTTCTTCCTTTGATACGTTGTCTTTCATTCTTCCCATTTGCCCTAATTCCAATAGCCGTTTTTTCTTCTTTTTCCTCTGATGCACTGCTTGAAACCCTATCTCGAGGATCAATACCACTTTTTCTTCCTCCCCCACACCAATTAAAATACTCTGAAATCAATTCCATTTTGCTCTTGGTTTAGCCTCAGAGCCCAAAACTCCTCTATCGTGACATCAAACTAGTCATAGACTTTGATCTCCTTACCCTAAATATGTGCTACACAATCATCTAAAACATCACCTTGAAGTCTTTATCCGAGAGCATAACTAAAAAGGAACGTGAAAGCCTTTGAAGTAGTGGATTTGATGAAATCTTGGCTCAAATATCGGCTTGAAGAGGAATTCACATCCATGGCTGATATTGACCCATTTTCCCATCTGGTTCATTATTCATTATGTTCTTTTGTAAATTGTTTAGATGATTTTTTTTTTTTTTTTTTTTTTTTTTTTTGTGTTTTGCATTAATTTTGAATTATTTAAGCTAACTATGGGCTTAAAATTATTGATTGTTGTAGTGTTAATTTCAACTTTGATATTATTTTTTCTTATTTGGTATATTATCATAATCTCGTTATTTTGCAATGAAAGAAAAGTGCATTTAGGTATAAGATCTACTCATCACCAATTATGGTTAGGGCTCAATGGACATTCAGGACAAGGCGGGAATGAGGTTATTAATTCTTTTGTTAATGGGGATGGGGACCAATCAACCTGCCCTGACACAGGTTTGTGTCGGGGATGGGAAATAATTATATAATCGGGTACGTGAATGGGATGAGAATGACCCGTCCCAAACCCGTCCTGTTGTCATTCCTAATCCTCCCATCATGGTTTTCTTTCTTTCCAAGATGTTTGTTTCCTTAGAAAATCTATGTTTTTAGCTACAAAACTATTTTTCATCGAACTTTGTCACAAAATATATGTTGATTCACTTAGTTCTTCCATCAAATCTTCTATTGTTGCCATTGGATTGGGGTAAAAGTCATTGATTTCTTGATTGAACTTCAAGAAATGATTGAGAGTGAACTTGATATTGACTCTTAGAGAGAAGAACTTGTGTTGTTGAAGTTGAAAAGTGATAGTTAAGTAGTTTGAAAATTGATTGGTGTATTTGAGTTAAGAAAATTTTATGCTCAAATGATTTTTTTATTTTTTATTTATTTTTAATAATGGATTTTTTCAATCACTTATAGGTTTGTGTTTTTTTTCCTCTCTTTGAAGATTTTTATGTCATTATCTCTCTTTTCATCTTTTCATTTGTTTATCTTTGCTTATAACATTTACACTATTTTAATGAGTTTGTTTCTTGAGGGATGAATTGAAATTTGATTGATCATTTAAGCTTTGAATGTTTTGATATAATTTTTTCTTTGATTACAAATTTAATGGATATTTGGATATATGATTAGTGCAATTTATAGTTTATGTAAATATTGATACGAGAGTATCAATTCATTTGCATGCGATTGTTCTTATTAACTTGTTGGGACTTGAGAGAGTTTTCGTGATCCATTCATGCACCCGCCTTAGATTGTTTTTTGAAAAGTTTAAAGTAGAAAAAAAATAAAATTCTAAGGAGTAATGACTTTTTTTTTTGAGTCATCTCAAATTTGTAAAAACACATATTTCACCCTCTTATCCGATGTAATCTATGGTTGAGATTCATCTTGAAAACCCTTTTAAAACTTACACATAAAATATGTCTCATATTCAATGCAACATTCCTTTGTAATTTTGCCTTCTTTCAAAGGATTATGCTAAAATGATGACTCAATATTTATTGAAAAGTTAGGTCAATCATAATATGTTACATATACAATTTGGTCTAATTAAAATATCTCGGGCTTACATATCATTGCTTTGTATCTTGATGAAATTTGTTTATATTTTAATCTTATTTATTTGTGTCATAATATCACACATTTATATCATCACCTAATAATATAGATTTCATCATTCACTTTTAACCATAATGAAGAGGTAATCAACAATAATAATAATAATAATAAAAAGCCAGGGTCATTCCATCTCATGATATAAAGAGCCCACGTCATCGAACTTATCTTAATGAGTAGGTGCCACCTCATCACCTTCAATGTCCTTTATAACCGGGGCTCATCTGCATGGGCTGCTTGTTCTATCCGCATTTCATGGGCCCATCTGAATGGCCCATTTACAATGACGCAATGCATGACATCATAACCATGATAAACATTATTTTATTCATTTATTTACTTATTATTAATAGAATTATTATTGGAGGACAGCCCAATCTTTGGGTACACCTTCAAGCTGGCTGTCTGCCCACATGTTTGTTTAATGGTGCCACCACCCACAATGAGCACTGATTCATTTTCCCATTATATTTTTTTTAAAAAAAAAAAAGAAAAAAAGAAAAAAAGAAAAAAAAAACATATCCCGCGACCATTGAATTTTGGCATTTTGCAAAAGCAAGCAAATAAATGGTCCCATTTTTTGATGAAATATAAAAAGATAATTTTAGATATTTTAAAATTCATTTAATATAATTTTATTTTATATAAATATTAAATAATTTAAAAATATGTAAATTTTTATTTAATTATATATATATATATATATAATAAATTAAATATAAGAACACTATTGTTCTTAATATTATTTTTTAAATAGTTTTAGGGAATCAAACCTAACATTAATGGTTTGTGCATGAATTTGTACGCAAGACATTAACTTCCATTAATGATACTGTACATAAATTATTTTTAATTCTTAATGTTCTTTTAGAAGAAAAAACAATGGAGAGAAATCGATAAAAAGAAAGACGGATAAATATTTATTTAATTCTATTTGTTTTTTTTTTCTAAATTTCTTGAAGGTGGAAAATACAACCTACTTTTTGAAAGTATTTCGAAAATATTTTTTATCTTTTCAATTATTATTTAAAGGAACATATTTTTAAGTCTAGAAAATTTTTTTTGTGTGATTTTTTTAGAAAATAAAAATATTAAAAATGAATAAAATATATTTACTAAAAGGAAAAAATTCCTTTTTTTCTAAAAAGAAAATATTTTTATTTTACCTGCCAAAGCAGAGAATAAATCAAACGGATTTGTACAATTTCCCAGGAGCCAAACAAAAGAAGGAATACACACCTACTAAAAATAAATAAAATCTTAAAACGGACCTTCCATTCTTATTTATTCCAGTTTCACTGAATAAGTACACAACATGAAACAGCGACCTCATAAGCCGCTCATCCGCGGCGCTTCGCTGCTCAGGCGCCGGAAACAGAAGGAAAGCTACAAACGGCGACTCCTTTGATCGGAACTGTGAAGGAGCTCTCCATCATGATCTTCTGCTGGAGAGAGTTGACGCTCCCTCCTGCTTCAACAAACTCCTTCACCACCGTATGGTAGTAGTCTTTGAGCTTCACCTTCATCTTCTGTGTCATACTGACCAGCTCTTCCCCTTGCTGCGGCGTTGCATCCGCATCCCCGCCCAGGCGTACGATCGGGAGCTTCCTCCTCCGCCGGAGCCGGAGCCGGAGCCGGATCCGACGGCAAGTAATGCTACCAGTTTTTGAAGGAGGTTCAGGATCTGAAGGCATTGGAGAGAGGCGAAGGAGGGAGATTACAGTAGAGGTGTCTAAATCTTGAAGTTCTATAAAATGGAATAATCCTCTGTGAAAATTTAGATCGATAAAGAAATTTTTAAGTATATGGATTTTTTATTTTATTTATATCCTGAATATAAATGCAGGATGCGTTGCAATTTTATACTATAACTGATTTTAAAAATTTATAACAGAATTTAATTCTTGGAATTATGCTAATAAAAATTTTAATTTAATAAAAAACATTTTTCTCACAATAATAATAATAATAATAATAATAATGATAATTTTCTTTTTCTTCCAAAAGAACCAAAACAAGATCTTCAATTCAACTAACGCGTGAAAAGATCTGAAAATATCATTTCCTGTACATTTTCCGACCAACCAAACGGGATATAAAACATGAAAGGAAAAATATTGTAATATATATAAAACATGTAACGCGAGGGATAAGATCAATCTTACGTTTCCATTCTCATTCCAGTTTCGGCCAAAATAAATTGACATCATCAACACAACACAAAAGAAACACAGGAAAAAGAAGAAACGGAAAATCTTTTTTTTTTTTTAAATGTTTTCAACAATTCACAAAAGCCGGCCAACTCCGGCACCGCCGGCGGCGGATGGATAGGTGGAGAACGAGACGCCCAACACCGGAACGGCGAAGGAGGTCTCCATCAAGATCCTCTGCTGGAAAGTCTCCAGAGTCGCTCCGGCTTCTACGAAGTCCTTCACCATAGAACGATAGTACTGTTTCAGCTTCTTCAGAGTGAAGAAGTACCGAAGCTTCAGCCACCGCAGCTTGATTCTCCGCATCATCCTCACCAGCGACGGCCCTCGCCGCTGCTTCGCCGCCGCGGGACCGCCTCCCAGGCGGACGACTGGGAGCCTCTTCCGCCTCGGGAAGCTTCTTTTCCGGCGGGAGTCCCACCGTGGAGCGGAGGAGCCTTGAGGCTTGCTAGGAGCTTCATGATCTGTGGCCATGCTTGGGAAAAGAGTAGAAGAAAAGAGAGTATTATATATAAGAGGTTTCGGGTTCGTGGGCCCATCGGTTTGGGCTTTCTGATTAGTATCCATATAGTGGGCCCGTGGGCCCACAGTTTCAGGTTTTGGACTGCACGTCACATGATGGTTTTATCCTTGGGAGTCATTGAATTAACGCTTTCATATGGCGCACATGCCTTCCCTCTGTCCTTTATTTCTCTTGTCTAGGAATAAATCAAATATACCTTCTTCTTTTTTTTCCTTTTTTAAGTGAGGTATATTCCTTTTTTTTTCCTTTTTTAAGTGAGGTATATTCCTTTTTTTTTTTTTTCAAACTTTAATTCTAGTTTTTTTTCTCTATCTCGATATAAAATTTAATGATAACAAATCAAGTTTTTATTAGTGAAACCTTTATTAATGATAAAAAAGGTTTTTATCATAAGTTTTGAAATTGATTAGAAAAAACAATGCACTTTGAATTAATTTAAAACAATATTTTAGAAAATAGAAAGTTTGGCCATATGATTCAAAATAATTTTTTATTTTTAAAAATAAAAATTCTTAATATTATTTGGTTGTTGTTCTCTAAAAATAATTTTTAAAAACAAAGTGAAATAGAGAATAATTTTTAAAAAATAATTAAAAGTTGTTTTCATCAATTTTAAAAAAAAAATATAAACCCACTTAACTACATTTTTTCGAGAAACAGTTTTTAAAAACAAATTTTAAAAAACATGATGTAGACCCCCATTTGGGGCTCATTTACCTATAGTTCATTTTGCCAGGTGCTAGGATTGGAGTCAGCCACGTGTTGACTCCTAAGAGGTCTTCAGAGAATCACAATAGTGGATGGGAAATGAAATGGCAGTTGGACACCTATCAAGGAGAATCAGAGGGGACCGGATTTTTGGTTAGGAACTTAGGGGGTGTTTGGTACACGGGAATAGGAAGTGGGAATAGACATCTTATTCATTTTCTCCCTTATTCCTATGTTTGGATAAATGTTAAGAAGGCGGAAATGAAATAAAAAATTATTCCGGCAGAAATCAAATCCAACTTATAAGTCGGATTTGCATTCATTAAAAGTAGGTGGTATTCTGATTCATTAAACCTATTTGATAATATAAAATAACCTAAATTACTATTTTACCCTCTTATCTTGTTCTTCAAACCTGATGTTTATCTTCTTTGTAAAGGTAGAGATCCATTCATCATCTACTTCTTATCTTCTTTGCAAAGCTAGAGACCCACTCATCATCCAATTCTCTGCAACAAGTGATTCTTCCAAATTGAATCAATTAAACCTTCCACGATATTTAAAAAAAAAAAAATCAATTTCTAATTTATAGGGTTTTGGATGTTCATTTTGATTGTTGGATCTAGGATTCGTCATTGTTTGCTGCAACTAGGTTCTGAAAACTCCCTTCTACATCTTCGATCAGGTTTACCTTATTTTCTCTTTCTTCTTCTACTTCTTTATATGTGTTTCTTCTTCTCTATAAATCGATTAATTTTTTTTTATTAATTTATGTTTGGAATCTTTGATGTTTCTTTATCCTGTATTAATGGAAACTGGAGAGAAAAATTGAAATGGTTGGAAAAAGATTTTTCGATTTCACGTGTTTACAAGATTGAAAATTTTTAATGGTTAAGAAAAAAATAAAAAGAAAAAAACAAACAAAAACAAAACTTTTGGTTTTTTTTCTCTTTTTTTTTTCTTAGTAAAATATAATTCTATAGCTTTTTTTGCATGACAAATTATTTAAAATTTTGATAAAAAAAAGCGAATATTTAAAATTTTTTAAGGTTATGGATTTTATCGGATATGATACTTGTTGAAAATTAGAATAAATTTGAATTCTTTTATTTCCTCTTTTGAAAATAGGAAAAATATTTGCTAGCTTTGAGAATTTAAATATTATAATAAATAATTTTTTTTTGAAAAATATAATTTTATAACTACTTAAGCATGACAAATTATTCAAATTTTTAATAAAAATAATAATTGAATATTTGTGCATTAGGGTTATACGATTTTTTATGGTTAATTTTTTATTTATTAGTATATATATATTTTTTAGTCTTATTATTTAATAACAAAAAACCTCTCAAATTTTATTTTTTTAAAATAAAGTAAAAATAAAAAAATATTTTAAATTATATGTAAGGATATTATTGTAAATTTATTTCTTTTTCATTTCCATTCCTATTATTATCAAACATTGGAATGAAAACAAATAATCATTCCAATCTTGCATTCCTAAGTTCATCCAAATGCTAGAAATAGAATCATCAAATTCATTCCATTCCACTAAGAAATAGGAAAGGAAACAAAATATTATTTTCATTCCTTATTCCGACGTACCAAACACTCCCTTAGGAGATATTTTTGAGGGGTCATGGAGCTTTAGAAGGAAGCAAGCTGTTGTCGGAGAGACCGGATCGGTTGGCAGAGGTGGTGCTTTTTCAAGTCTAGAGGTGAGTAAGGAGAGATTTTTCTAGGGGAAGATTCTTTTGGCTAGGGGCAAGTCTGGAGAGAGAGGAAGAGATTTGGCTGTAGGAAGAAAATACGAGAGAGAAAATGGGGGGCATCTTATGGAGATCTACATGGGGGGTATTCCTTATAAGCAAGCTAGAGGAGTGAGACGGAGGGAAGGAGTTTCAGTTTTAGGAGGAGCATAGTAGTTACCAGTGTGGGAAAGAGATCTTCAGGTATGGCCATTTATGGTTTTCTCATATATCCTCATCTTTCATATTTCTCTTGTCCCATTCTCTGTGATTTCAACTTTGCTTGTTGGGTTGCTTTGATTTGGTGATTACTGATTAAATATCATCACCATGACTTCAGAGAGTCGAGATGATTAGAGATGGTGATTTTATGAGACGATAGTGAGTGGCTTGTGATGATAGAGTGAGGTGATTGTCAGAGGGCATTGAGGATTGTCACGGAGTATCAGTGAGAGCTTTCACATGATTTCAGAGAGATTGATATGACTATGTTGGATGGATGCTAGTCTTTAGTATTAGCCATGTGAGATCTTGAAAACACAATGTTCGAAGTAGTGGTCGAATGATGGGTGACCATCCTTTCATGAGCCCATTTACCCTATCACCTTCTCATATAGAGTTACCTGTTGCTAACCCATTGAGCCTCACACGAGCATGTAGCCTTTTCTTTCATCACCTCATTAACCTATTATGCCGGGTTGGAGACCCTATAGTGTTTGCATGCTATGATTTGATACATCATGAGTTCTAGACCTGACATACATATTCAGGCCTCATTTCTCACTCTTCATTGTGATGTTTTCCACTTGGACATCATTTCATCACTATTTTCCGATATCACATATCACCACTTGTGATATTCGTTCTCTGTCTTTTCTTTCATCACTGCTTACTTGGCATTATCCTTGTTTCACCTTGAGTGGTGGTTTCTCACACGTCACTGCATGGAGGATTGTCAAGTTTTTCCCCCATTTTCACCTTCTGAGCAGTGGTTCAAAGATCTTATTTTGAGAGGTTGTCTTGTTAGTGAGTGTTAGCCCAAGGGTTCTCCTAATCAGGTTTTGATGATAACAAACCATGGTTAAGTGACTAATTGGTTTAAATGTTTAAGAATCTCAAGTATAAACTCGAAAATTCATCAAATGACCAAATGGATAAAAGATCGAGACGCTTGGAAGACTTGTGATCATAGGAAACTAATGTAAGATGAATGCATGAGTGCACTTAGGATTTTTACATGTTTCATGCATATTTGAAAACTCGGTTTATTCTTTAAAACGTCGATTTCATTAAAACCCGAGTTCTTCATTGTATCATTCTCGATTGGCCATGTGTATGGATGTGTCAGTTTGCTTTATTGAGTTCATGTGTTAGAGAGAGTTTGTATGAGAGCTTCTTTATGAGATTCATCTTGATGTATATTTTGGGTGAGAGTATGAGTCGCTCATTCGATTTTTGTGAGAGAGACGAGCGACCTTTCTTTAGTATCTTTGGATCCTTGCTCTACCCATCATTCCATCTATTTCGGATGTGACTACTTTCCATGCTTTGATATAGATTGACCATCACTCACTTTTCTATCTTTTTGTCTTCTTCTATCCTTATTTTATCCCTCTATTTCAATCTACTTCATCTGATTTCATTATTTTCTCGTCCTGCTTGATGTTTGATATGGGTTCAACATCCACACTTTATTCTTGTTTATTCAATGTGACCATTCATTTATCATCACTTTTCGTGTGGGAACCCCTAGGTCCGGGACTCATGATGTTTTCTACGTATTGCATCTCATGCACGAGGGGTATAAGGATCATTATCATTGGGATCTCTGAGTCTAGTTTCATTTCTTTTCTTTCACCCTATTACTTTAGCCTACGTTATGTCTCGTGTATAAAGACCACCCTAAGGCCATTACTTCACATTGTGTTTTACAGCTCACACGTGGGCAATACTTGAGCTTGGTTGGAGATTATTTCTCGAAGCATGATGGATGGGAAGTTGAGAGGATGATTTACACTAGGGCATACCCCTCTTATCAGTGATGGATTTTCGGAAGCGATATAATCTATACTAGGGCATACCCCAATCACTGATGACGGTTTCTTTCGGGATGATGCTTTGCACTAAGGCATATTCAGTTCGCTTCTTCACTTGGATTATGATAGATTAAGAGTTGTGGGATGACCCTACACTGGGGCATAGCCATTTCAGGGAGCGCCTTTATTGGAGATACATTCACTCTACTCGATACTCTACACTGGGACACACTCTACTCATTGATGGTTGATTTCCGAGATGATGATTTATGTTGAGGCATAGTCCTCTCATCGGTGATGGACTTTGATTTATCTTGGAACATAGTCACTTCAGATGGTTTATACTAGGGCATAGCCAGTTCATTCGTACTCATAGAGCTCAGGGATTCTGATTCATATGGATTATGTTGAGATGTTTCCATTTTTAGCACAAGGAGTAGAGATTGATTGATTTGTTGACTTAGATACACTACTTTGCACTGGGGCATAGCCAGGATGGAGAGTATGTTTCATTGGAGCATAGTCACCCTATTTGGATCATTTACATTGGGGCATGTCTATCTTTTGGAGGGAGATCAGATTGATTCTTGATGTTGGAGCATCTGACGAGTGAAATGGAGATTATTGGATCATTTCATGTTGTCCTCATTGCATACTAAGGCATAGCCACCTAGTTGGATGTTTTGACATCGAGATTTGACTTCCTGTTTGTGATTGTTGCTTTCGATAGATTATGCAGCTATTGACGCCTTGGGTAGAGTCTTCTCGGCATACTTGGATGATCTCGGATACTTACATACCTTTCATTTCGTACTCAGACATTTCACCCTGGATACTCTCATCATCTTCTTTTATCCTACACATCCTACCGTGGCACATGACCTCACCCCTATCTCGATTAGGAGGAGATGTAGATCAGTTCTCAATCATCTTGGTTGTGCTTTCATACATCTTTCAGACTTTAGCTTCAACATCTTCCATGATGGCAAGACCTGACATATTGTCGATTTATTAGTGATGATGTTTTCATTTTGATACTTGGCATGCCGAGTGTTGATTTGCTTGCTCTTCACATTTCGAGCAGTGGTCATCATTGTTTTTATTCACCAGTTAGTTTTGTTTTGTCAGCATGGTATCATGATGCATGGTCCTGTTTAGCATTACCTATTTGAGGTTGGACATTTTCATTACATGACGAATGAGCGTATTTCAGAGAACGGTAGTTTTGAGACATTGTGTACCCCAGTCTGTTCACTGTCACATACTGGGACATTCCCCATTTCCCTAGGATTATCGGACCTTCCATAAGTTTCATTCACTTTTTGATCTAGTTGTTGACTCCCTCGAGTTGCATACTGGGGCATACCCCTTTCTCCGAGAGCATCAGGCCTTCCACAAGCTTCATTTGATCTAGTTGTTGACCCCCGTGAGTTGCATATTGGGGCATACCCTCCTTCCTTGAGATCGTTGGACATTTCACAGGCTTCTTTATCTTTTGACCTAGTTATCGATCCTTATGAGTTGTCATACTGGGGCATATCCCCTCCGACCGAGTTTGCTTGCATCATTATCTGAGTTATCTTTTGGCTTTGGGCCACTTGATCAGGTCATTCATCATCTTGTCAATTCAGTTAGAGTTCGGGGCTACACCTATATCGATTGGTCATCTTTCTATCATTTCGTTGTATGTTTGAGTTTTTCGAGACCGCACCTATATCGATCCGTCATTTTTCGTGTCAGTTTGTGTTTTCGAGGCCACACCTATATCGATCGGCCATCTTCCTATCATTTCCTTGTTTGTTTGAGTTTTTTGGGACCGCACCTATATTGATCGGTCATTCATCCTATCAGTTTCAGTTTAGTTTGAGTCGGGGCCGCACTTATATCGATCGGTCATGTTCCTATCACTTTTCATGTTCAGTTTGAGTTGGGACCGCACCTATATCGATCAGTCATTGTCTTATCAGTTAGAGTTCGGGGTTGCACCTATATCGATCAGCCATCTCCTTATCATGTTAGTTTAGTTTCTGGGACCGCACATATATCAATCGGTCATTATCTTATCAGTTAGAGTTCGGGTCCGCACCTATATCGATCAGTCATCTCATTGTCTTGTCAGTTTAGTTTCTGGGACCGCACCTATATCGATCGGTTATTGTTTTATCAGTTAGAGTTTGGGGCCGCACTTATATCGATCGGTCATTGTTTTGTCAATTCGCGTTTTTAGGGTCGCACCTATATTGATTGGTCATATTCCTGTCAATTTGAGTTGAGTTTTTCAGGACCACACCCATATTGATCGGTCATTGTCATGTCAGTTTAAGTTTTCGGGGCCACACTTATATCGATCGGCCATCTTCCTGTCAGTTTGAGTTGGGTTTTTCGGGACCGCACCTATATCGATCAGTCATTCATCGTGTCAACTTGAGTTAGGGTTGCACCTATATCGATCGGCCATTTTCATATCAATTTGAGTTTGAGTTTGAGTTTTGAGTCGGGACCGCACCTATATCGATCAGTCAACTTCATGTCAATTTCGTTCAGTTTGAGTCGAGGTCGCACCTATATCGATCAACTATCTTCATATCAATTTTCGTGGTCAGTTTGAGTCAGGACCGCACCTATATCGATCAGTCATCCATCCTGTCAGTTTCAATTTAGTTTGAGTCGGGGCCGCACCCATATCGATCGACCATCTTCCTATCCGTTTATGTTCAGTTAGTCTTCGAGACTGCACTTATATCGATTGGTCATCTTCACATCAGTTTCGTTCAGTTTGAGTCAAGGTCGCATCCATATCGATCGGTAATTTTCCTATCAGTTCAGTTCGACATCCAGAGTCTTTGTTTAGTGACATTCAGTGCATCCATCATCTTTTTCTAGTTTCGGCGTTCAGAGCCATTGTACCTGTTCATTCAGGCACCTATAGTCACCGCATTTTTTCCGTGTTTTTTACGTTTAGTGTCATTCCTTCTTAGCCATATCATTCAAAGTCACAGTCCTTGGCATTCATGTTCACTGACACTGCACACCTTACCTTCACAGGTTTGCACTTAATCTCATTTTCATCACCTCGTCACCCTGTGTTTATCGCCTATTCTTCATTGCTCTTCCATATTCCCATTTTCACTACACATGACATGGTCCTTCGAGTTCACGGCGCATACTTTGGTCATGTTGTTAAGCACCCTACACTTGGCATCTCATATAGTTCACATAGGATAGTCTCCTTTAAGCATTTCTTTCGTGTATTCATGGGTGGTTCAATCGTTGCTCATATTTGATATGGTCTTTCAAGTCACTTTTGGAGAAGTCTTAGAGGGAACTTAGGGCCTTAGTGTGGTTTCAGAGGCATTTTGAGGCATCATTTTCTCTCAGAATTAGAGCCTTGGTGTTCGTCCCTTGGCCTGAGTGAGTTCGGGTTTCACTGGTGTTCCTGTTGAGGGTCTCCTTGTTCTTCGGTAGAGTTCACTTCATTCCACTCACTATTCACACTTTCTTTTCACTTCAGTGTTCATATTCCTTACACTTGTGAGCTCTACCGAAGAGGGGCATATTTGTAGACCCCATTTGGGGCTCATTTACCTGCAGTTCATTTTGCCAGGTGCTAGGATTGGAGTCAGCCACATGTCGACTCCTAAGAGGTCTTTAAAGAATCACAATAATGGATGGGAGATGAAATGGGAGTTGGACACATGTCAAGGAGAATCAGAGGGGAGCGGATTTTCGGTTAGGAGATATTTTTGAGGGGTCATGGAGCTTTAGAAGGGAGTAGGCTGTTGTCAGATAGGGTGTATCAATTGGCAGAGGTGGTGCTTTTTCAAGTCTGGAGGTGAGCGGGGAGAGAGATTTTTCTAGGGGAGGATTCTTTTGGCTGGGGACAAGTCTAGAAAGACAAGAATAGATTTGGCTGTAGGAAGAAAATACGAGAAAGAAAATGGAGGGCATTTTCGGGAGATCTACAGGAGGAAAGGGGGTATTCCTTAGAAGCAAGCTAGAGGAGTGAGACGGGGGGAAAAAGTATTCAGTTTTAGGAGAAGCATAGTAGTTACCAGTGTGGGAAAGAGATCTTCAGGTATGGCCATTTATGGTTTTCTCATATATCCTCATCTTTCATATTTCTTTTGTCCCATTCTCTGTGATTTCAACTTTACTTGTTGGGTTGCTTTGATTTGGTGATTACTGATTAAATATTTGAAGAGCTTACTGTGTTTTATGCCCTATTCTAATGAGTATTTTCCATCTTAACCCATTGACTGTTGGACCCATGGATGAAATGATGAAATGGGTCCAATATACTTGTTAAAGTCTTCATGTTCTTCTTCTTGTTGCTATCCTCTTGTTCCCTTGTTTTTTTTCCCCTCTGTGTGTATACTCAAGGCTTCAAGGTTGGGGGAAATTGAGTTGAAGCTAAACTTAGCATTCTATGGTGTGGTGACCTGTGGGTCTGAGTTTCTCGTATTGATTCATCCTGGATGTATGGTACTTCTGTAAGAGATATTGAGAAAAGAGATGCTAAAGCAGAAGATCATGGTGAAATAAATGATGATGTATGCAATTCCTGATAAGAAAAATCAAACATGGTTGCTGAGCATGATGACTGTTTCAATAAGTCACCCACAACTGAGATCCTCATAACTGGAATGGACAAGTGGAGGTTCATAAAGCCCATTTGAAGAAAGCCCCTTGATCGATTTGAAAGAAAATAAGCTGCAGAAGATTAATTCTGGCCCATTAACCCAGTTATCTCCATTCCAGGCCTGACTACATCCGGTCCCATTCCTTCAGGCCCGCTAAATTCATCCAAGGTTTCCGATTCATCAGATCCTACTGAATCCCTGAAATTACATGTTGTCTCTGAAATCACTAGAGCTCCCTGAAGTCAATGCTTGAGTTGATGTTTTTGCTGCTCAAGATAGGCTCTATTTTGGGCAATTTTTGTTCTATGGGCTGCCATAATTTTGGGATTCTGTTTACAACATGCATTTTGGATATTTATTAAGGAAGAACCATCGTCACTGTCTTCATTACCCATCTAACCCCACCACTACAACCTCTTCTTTCTCCATATCCTCATGCCCATTAACACCCTTCTCCCATTATCCATGTTACTAATGATATCCACCCCTTCATACCCATCGGTTCTCATGCATGGAGTCTCGACATTGTGGTTGTGGGTTAGGAGAAACGATTCAGGTCACTCCATAGCAAAAGTGATGATTTCTCTCAGATATATCTAGGCCCAAAAGATACCCAGTTGAGGATGATTCATGAGGTGTTTCAACAAGCAGCCTCTGTTGACTGTTAGAGAAGGTTTGAAGCAGTTGGTGGATCCTTCTTTGGCTGGAAATTGCGACTTTGACAACGTGGCTAAGGTTGCAACCATTGCTTCCATGCGTGTCCACCCTGAAGTGACTCATAGACCCTTCATGGGTGAAGTAGTACAGGCACTAAAACTGATTTACAACGACAAATATGAGACTTGTGGGGATTATTGTAGTAAGAAGGAATCTTCAGGTCCGGACTCAGACTTGAGAGGTGATCTTGACCCTTCAGATAGTAGTTGGTGGAATGCTGTAGGGATCACCCCACGCTTGACATACGGGCATGTCACGTTGTTCATAACCATGGAGTACAGCTCCGGTCCCCTTGAGGATATAGAAAACAGACCATTTTCAGCTTCAAGCCTGGTGGAGGAAGAAGTACCCTTACAAATCACACATGAGAACAAATCAGGGCCATTGAGAACAATCTGAAGTAGTGTCAGTAGTTTTGACATGGAGTTCCTCGGAGAGAGCCACCACCGCTGCCACCATCATCACTGGGGTCGCACCAGTGAAAATGTACTCTAAGAGATAAGAGCTGAGCCTAGAAGGAGGGAAAGGTTGTAAGTCTGGGAATGCCCGTAAGTGCGGAAATAGCTGCAACTGTGATCCATGCAACCGCTAGAGGTGAATAAGTAAGAAAATGAGAACAATGCCTCAAGTATCTATGATCTATATAAATAAGGAAAATTGGGTCTTTGATTCCACATAGGTTAAGTCTCTAGCAAGTGAGGTCAGCAAATGCACACTCTGCTTGAATAATCGCCAACACCCAACAACCACACCTTGTGGTCATGTATTCTGTTGGAGCTGCATTATGGAATAGTGCAATGAAAAGCCTGAATGTCCACTCTGTTGCGCACCCTTGACTCGTTCAAGCCTAGTTTGTTTATATCATTCAAACTTTTAGTGCTTCACTGTGGTGATCTCAGTAGCTAATAAGCACAACTGGAGATGCTACAAATGGAACCATGCATGCATGGTCATTCATCCCTACCCATGCCATTACTCACCTCCATTAACCTAAACCTCCCTTCATACCCACCGCTCGTTTCCCATTGATTTAATTCCTACCCTACCCTATCCTACATGCATGGCCATCCTCCATAATACCCGTGTACATACCCATATTCTCATTTCCACTAAACCAATCACCACCTCACACTCATCTTATCCTCCATACCATAGGCATATCACCATCAACCCGACCCATATTGCTTACCAAGCACTCCCCATTTTCCACGCGGCATTGGCCATTGTTTAACATGACGTTATTGCCTATTGAGAGACTTCCAGTAAACCTCTAGTTGATTGTGCTCTAGACGAGGGCACTAATCTGGACCCAAAAATCATCTTTGTTGAATGTTCCTTGTGTTTCAATGGGTCTCTAAAGTCTGAATGAAGCAGGAGAAGAATGTTGTTCCATTGAGCACTGGCCATGCCGCTTTTGAAGGCAGAGGAGTTGGAGATATTGATGCAAGCATTGATGTGCTTGTGGATGACTCTCTCCTAAATGATGAAGCTCGACAGCCTCTCTCAAGGAAGGTTTCTATTCCATCATCTAGGATAAATCCCTACAAGATGGTCATTATTCTGCGGCAGATTATTCTCTCAAATTTCTTGCACTACCGAATAACAAATCCTATTAATGATGCATATCCTCTGTGGCTGCTATTTGTGATATGTGAGATTTGGTTTGCAATATCCTGGATATTGGATCAGTTCCCAAAATGGCTCCCAGTAAACCGTGAAACATATCTTGACAGGCTCGCTCTAAGATATGACCGAGAAGGAGAGCCTTCACAGTTAGCTGTTGTTGACATATTTGTCAGTATTGTGGACTATTTAAAGGAGCCACCTCTTGTAACAGCGAATACCGTTCTGTCCATTCTTGCGGTTGACTACCCAATTGACAAGGTTTCTTGTTATGTCTCTGACGATGGAGTGGCTATGTTGACATTTGATTATCTGAGACATCTAAGTTTGCTAGGAAGTGGGTCATATTCTGTAAGAAGTTCAGTATTGAGTCTAGGGCACTAGAATGGAACTTTGCCCAGAAGGTTGACTATCTGAAAGACAAAGTGCATCAGGAGTTTTGTCAGGGAAGCTATGTTGGAGGTTTTGGCTACCAACAACCAATTTCTTACAGTTACCAGCAAGGATTTATGTACCCTTCATATGGATATGCAGCATATGGACCTGAATATGTCTATCCACAGGGTGTTTACAATCCTTACCCAAGCCGGCAATACCTTCCGATATATGGGGTGCCTGTGACAATTAATACAGTTATTTATCCTTATGGACAATTGGGTCAGACTCTTCCCAGCAGTCGTGGTTATACAACAGTACAGGGTTATGCAATGTCAGATCATCAGTTCATGCAATTTGGTGGGCCCAGTGTCAATGCCATATCAACATCTCATATCCCAACAATTCAAGGACCCTATCCTACAGTGTATTTCTTGGATGAAATTGCTTGCAAGCCTGCTGTGCATTTATAGGAAGAGAGTTACTGGGGCAATGTCAATCTGATATGAGTCAGGAGTTGCTATGATAAGGGAAAACGAATGGTTGAATTTTTTTATGTTTGATTATCACAGGCAGCATGGAATAGAGATACGGATTGCCAGGATATTCAATACTTATGGACCTCGAATGAATATTGATGATGGGCGTGTTGCCAGCAATTTCATTGCTCAAGCAGTTCGCGGTGAATCCATCAGAAGCAACCCAATTAATGAGAGAATAAAGGCCTTTAGGCGATGCCCATGATGTTGATCTTTGTTGAAGATTTACCCCTCCAAAATAGCTTCATCCCTGCTGCATGGTTTGCATGGCCTCATTGAGGCTACGGGTCATTTGATTTTAAAAATAATTTTTTCCAAATCTTTTTTTTTTCAAATAATTTTCCAATTTTTATTTATTTATTTGTTAATAATTTCAACTATCCCATTTTTTCATCTTTAGTATTTTCTTAGGTTCCAAAAACCTGCTTTTCAATAAAAATTTTGCCACAATCTTCTTTTCTGGCAAGCAATTCTCACATCTCCTCTGCTTTTAAAATGTTTTAAAATAAGCAAGAATTAATTTCTGTAATTCCAAGTTATGGAATTTATATAATTGATTCATGCAAAAATAAAAATGGGCTTTGGTGGGGGCCCGACATGTGGGATTTTATGATTGATTGATTTGATTGTTATACATATTTGATTTATTATGTTCTATGACATGCATGAGATTATTCCTCAATTGTACACTAACCTCCTCTCTTGATAGCACATAATGGCTCGTTGCTCAGGTACGCATCCATTCCCATTCGGGTCTTCTCTATGCATGTTTTGATTCTCATATGTGCATGATAGTTCTGGGTATTCATTGATTTTTTCATCAATTGCCACATCAGCTTCATTTTATTAGTAGATACCCGATTTTAGAGACTAAAAGGGGTGCTACGGTCTTTTCCGTACCTTCCTGATAAGTAACCTGACCCCCAAACCCGATTCGGTTTTTCTCAGACCACCTTTTCCAATATAAGGAATCACACTTAAGGTTTTCTTTCTTATTTTGTTTACCCTTTTAAAAATAAAACAAAAATAAGTGGCGATTTCAAGTCATTTTCTTAATCAATAAAAATAAATTTTCAAAAAAATATCGAGTTCGCCATCGAGTAGAAGCGTATGAGCCGAAACGTGGGGTGCACACATGATCAAACCTGTTGAAGAATCTTAAAAAGATTTAGAAAATTTTCATATTTTACTAAAAATAATTTAGAAAACTAAAAAATCATTTAAAAGATTCAAATAGATTTTATTTTTTAAGCTTTTTAGAAACATTTTCCCTCTTAAATATTTAAATTAAATCCTCTTGAAATTTCTTCAAAATTTGAAAATATTGTTCTTCTAAAATTGTTTTTATTATTTAAAAATTCAATTTAAAATTATTTTCATATTAATTTTATTCCCAATTTCCATATAAGTTCACTATATGCTTTTTATGGCATCATTCAAAATTAATTCAACAATACTTACCTATATAATCACGAGTTAATTCTCCACTTATTATTATTATTAATTTTTTTTAAAATTTTTTAATTTTTAATTTTTGTCTTTAACTCCAACTCAAATTGGAAATTAAATAGAATACGGGCTTGGGTTGGATTGGGTCCGAAGTCTACTTACCGCACTCTTAAATTACCAGGGACGAAAGAAGTACTGCTTCTCACAACTCTGTTCTTCACTTTCCTTCCGAATCTTCTCTCACGCGAACAAGGCCCTAACCCCTAACTTCCTTTCAGAGACCCTCTCTTTCTGAGCCATGGACATCGACATAACAGTAATTCCCGCCGGCGAGGGATCAGGCACCGCTGGTCCGTTGTTCTCCGTCTCTCCTTCGTCTTCTTCATCCAAGAAAATCAAGCGTTTTGAAACCAAGAAGTGGAACGCCGTCGCCCTCTGGGCTTGGGGTCCGTACAACCACAACCCTAACCCTAATTTTGGTTCTCTTCGTTGTTTCTGTTATTGGGTTGTGATTGCTGTGTGAATTTACGCAGATATGGTTGTGGATACCTGCGCTATTTGCAGGAACCACATCATGGAACATTGTGAGTGATCTCATCTTGATTTTGTTCTCCATGATTGTTTTGTTTTTGTTAATTATCTTTCTCTTCAATTTTATCGCCCTTTTTTTTCCGTATTTTTGGTGATGTTTGATTGTGATTTTGTTTTGATTAGGCATTGAATGCCAAGCTAATCAAGGTAGTGCAGCTAGCAACGAGTGTACTGTTGCTTGGGGTAAGGCATAATTTATTGATAACTATTATTATTTTCCCTTTTATCAATCTGTTTTTTATGTGCTGTTGGGATTTGTTTCTTTATCTTGAAAAGAAGTAGAAGCAAAAAATTTTGAAATTGGGTCGAATGGATATAGTAAAAAATTGAAATAATATTAGAATTTTGTGAACTGAAACTGTTATCCCTCCAAGTGACTTGCCATTGACCAACTAACATTCCAAAAGCTTTTGGTTTTTAGTGGGTTTTTTGGACACTTTTTCATGCTGAAAATTCACTTTTTCTGCAAAAGATGACCAATGCCCTTCAAGAATTCATTATCAATGGTGCAGGAAGTTTGGATAATGGCTATTCTTGGATTACGTGGGATAATTTGAAAAGAAAAAACAGTACAGTTTTTAGTCGGTGGAGCAATTCGTGATATTGGCTAAAAAGTATTTTACTTAAAATGTTATTGTCTTGGGCTAGTGTCATGGAGGAAGCCAATTTATCCTTGTTGGATTTTGTGGATAACTTGGGCTTGACTTGCTTGTCTTAATTCTTCATTCCCTTTCCTTTTGGAACTTGGGCTTTGGTGGTCCCTGTACACTCCTTGCGGACGGAGATGCGCTCTGTCGTTTTTTAGGCATCTTGCTAATAAATTCTATTTTACCTATCCAAGAGGGAAAATTCCAAAGAATTCATTATTCCCCTTAATCCCTGCTGCAGCCTCACACATAATAAGAAGACAAACCCCGTTTTTCTTTAATATTTCCTCTTTGATTTCTTTCTCTGCAAAGAATTTTGACTCTAAGATTATAATAGCTGCTTCATTAGAAACTTTTGGTACATATGTATGAATGGTTAATGTGGGAGCCAAAAACACACTAAGAGAATATGTATTTTTTTTTTCCCCATCAATTCTCTTAATTATGGAAGTACAAAATAACTGCCCCTTTGGATCATGGACCTATTTATCAAAAAATTGCCAAATCATGGGTTGGGTCGTGGCTTTGCAACCCTTATGACTCCACTACCAGCATCTTGGATGGCACCTGTGGTGTATCTTTTGGGTGTGGGGTGACTGATCAACACCATGAGTTGATGGTCTTCTCAAATACAATCTACTTGGACACACCATATACATGGATGGTGCTTTAGTTGGAATCCATCCAGAATAGCGTACTACAGCTAATGTACACATTTCCCTTTTTCCCTAACATACTAGATATATGTATTGACCCACACCCAATCATGTAAATATTGTCCGCTCTAGATCCAAAGGGGCCTTCATAGATTTAAAACGTGTCTATAGGGTTAAAAGGAGTCCATACTTATATAGCACCAAAAACTTTCCCCCTTATCCGATGTGGGATGTCACAAACCCTCTCCCCCAATGTAGACACAAAGTGTTTGTTGTGTCCCACGGGATTGTGGGGCCAAATAGTCAAACACCTCCTATAAGGCCAAACAAACCCCCACACCAAGGTCGGGATTGATTCTGATACCATTTGTAACGACCCGCATCTAACTGTGTAGATATTGTCCACTCTGGACTCAAAGGGACCCTCACAACTTTAAAATGCATTTACATGGTTAAGAAGAATCCATATGTCAAGAACTTTCCCTCCTATCCGATGTGGGATGGCACAATATCACTTACCAAAATGATATTACAATTCACTCTCCATTATCTATGATGCATATCCCCTTTTCCAATATAGAATCTGGATTATCTTTTAGCATCCCTCCCTTATAGAAATAGGACTTCAGCAATTGAATGGCCTAATTTCTAGATTTTTGTTTCCTGGGTTCTGTCGAGGAACCCAATCATACTCACTATAGCATCTCAATTTATCTATACTTTGCTCAACTCCGTCAGATGGCCATGTTTCCGCATCTGATAGTTGGTAGGAGACCAGTTTTGTCTTGCAATCATAGTTCCCTACTTCCCTTAAGCATGGCTCAAAATTTAAATTGCTCGAGTAAAGGTGCATTCATTAAGAATGAGTTTTTGCCAATGTGTTGTAAAGGAGTGCAACAAAAAGCTTAAGCTGTTATTCTAGAGGTTTTGAAGTTTTGATTCAAGCCATTCAGTGCACTTCTTGAGCCCTGTCAGCTCTAAGTCCAAACTTTGATGAAACACTCACAGGCCTTGGTCACATTTGTGCATTAGAATCATCACAGGCCAAGCTTTGATGCACAAGACCTTTATTTCATTTACACACATGATTCATACTTGTTTATTAGATTTGTTTCTGTCAATTAGTGTATGTTTACTTTTGACCAACATGGTTTATATTTTCATAGGCGTATGCAACCATGCCTTCCACTTCCACTGCATAAGCAGGTGGCTCAAAACCCGCCATGTTTGTCCATTGGGTATGTACCAATTCTTTGACATCTACATTTTAGAATAATCTCTACAATGCAGGCTTGAATGCCTCAATTTTGTCTGGATCTTCTTGTGCAGATAACAGTGAGTGGGATTTTCAGAAATACGGTCACTAGAACCTGTGGCAGCAATCAGGGACCTTCAAATACCTCATGTTCATTTTTCTTTTGAACCGGCCACTTGGAGGTGGAGAAGCTGGAGCCGCATATGTCTATCCTTCTATTTTCTACTTCATTACAGCGTTTCTTAGTTTCTGAACAGCATTTTGGATGTGAACCAGTTTGTATTATGATGATTGAGTTTGGTTCTTTCCACTTTGATTTCATATAGAAGCTTATTCAATTTTCAATGTCTCTTTCCATTTTCTTGTTGGTTTTGTAAATATTTCAGAGTTGCAATATTGGTATATTTGCCAAGCATAGAGAGTGGTTTTGTTGCTGGACTAAAATCCAGATAATGAGTTTGTAGGTGTAGCCCAGGGAAAGAGATGGTCCCAAAAAGGAATCATGCATACATATTATTTACCTGGATTTGGTGAACCTAATATATGCTGCTATTACCTCTCTATGAACCATGGAGCTTCCATGAGTATGTTTGGGAGCTGTCTTCTAAAATGGTTTGGTAAATTTTTAGACAGAAAATAGTTTTTTTAGAATTTGCTCTAAAAATGATGTGTTTTTTGGAAACATATTTAATTTATGGTATTACTTTTTTAAATAAATTTTTATTTTAAATTTATGGTATTACTTTTTTACTTTGGATAGAAAGAAAATTAATTTTTTATTTTCTGAGTACAGATTTGAAAGCATTCCTAAAAGCACCCCACGTGTTTTCTAATAAAGGCGAGATGTCCTGTCTCTCGAAACTACAAAAGAAGATTCCTTCACTTGCAAGGGTTTTGCTGATCTTGATTTTCCTATTAAAGCAAAAAGGAAACACGTCGCCTGAGAGATTCGAACTCTCGCGGGGAAACCCCATGTACTTAGCAGGCACACGCCTTAACCACTCGGCCAAAGCGACAAGTATCCTTTTTAGCTCAAGATATGAGGAAAATCCTTGATTATTTTAGTACCATTTTTTAAAAATTAGCATAACGGCGTAATTATACAATGATAATCAATCATAAGTAAATTGTTCTTCAGAATACAAATGAGATTTTTTAATTTAATCATACATTTAGAAGGAGAAATTTTTTTTTTTAAAAAAAGAAAACATAATAATTCTCCCCTTTTATTAATAAACATCGCCAGCCACTAGCTCTGTTTTTCACATCAAAAGTTCAGAGCAGCCCACCAAAATCTTAACCTTAAAAAGTTTTCAAGCTATACAAATTTATGAAATTGGGAAAGTTCCAGAAACTTCCTATAATCCATCCTCTGTGGATTCGTACACAACACTTACAGATCACATGAAGAACACAAAAATAATTTATACTCTCAATCATATGGAAGACACCGCGTCCTGATGAAACCTGACCACCACTGGGCTCCTCACAATGTGAGTCCCGTCGCTCCATTCTATGGACCCAAACCTCGACCCGATGTAGGATTCAACACTGGTGAACGACACCTCGTACGACGCCGTTTGATTCTCTTTACTGAACACCAGCTTCTTCGGCGAAACATCGACTTCGATGCCTTCCGGAGGATTCACCTTCACTTCATACACCGCATTCGCCGAGCTTCCAACGTTCTTAACCACCCTCTTCAGCTTAATTTCATTTCCTTGGTGTACTGGATCATGATCAAAATTGAATACCACTGAGAATGCTGGGTAGTTGAGATCGCCCGGAGTATGGAGCTTCTCTGTGTTGCAATCCACAGTGGTGTGGCGTCTTACAAAAATGGCGATTCTTTCGGTGTCGTAGCCAATGGCGCAGAGGAATGATATGTAGTCGTTGGCGTCAATGTCGTAGACCAATCCTGGGTAGAGAGCTCTGTTGGGATCCACGTGGCCAGCGCCGTGAATGAACGGTGATGATTGGTTGCCGGTGGCCAGATCGGCGATGTTGTTGCCGGAGTTGTCCAAGTTGTAAGCGGTTGTCATCAGGGCAGACTTTATGGCAGCTGGGGTCCATTTCGGGTAGGCTTTTCGAAGCAAAGCGGCCAATCCGCTTACGTGCGGGCAGGACATGGAGGTGCCAGAAATTATATTGAACTCGACTCGTCTCGAATCGACGTCTAAATCGGTTGGAGCCTTGGACCCGGTCCAACCTGCCAAGATGTTAACGCCTGGGGCTATGACATCCGGTTTAAGAATTTCGGGGGTGAGGTGGTTGGGACCGCGGCTGGAGAACGCTGCGACTTTGGGCGCCGGCGGTGAAGTTCCGATCACAGTGCCACGGAAGGCAATGGTTGCAGTGGGAAATGCCTTTGATTTAACGTATTCTTTGATTTTATCGCCGGCGATCTGGCCCACCATGGTGGCTGGGAGAAGATGTGAGTCGGCGATGAGCTCTTCCCCGCTGTCTCCAGTGTTGGCCAGTATCATTCCGGCACCGAGTGCCATTTTGACGGCGATTCCCTTCTCTACTCTCGCGTTGCCTCCACGATCGCAGATGACGATTTTTCCAGACACTTGAGAGGGATTGAGTTTTCCGGTGAAGCAGAATCTGCTTCCGCAGTCACCAGCGTAAACTAATGGGAGATTAGTGTCCTTTAGAGGATCGCCGGAGTATATAGACACACCACCGAAGATTCTCCCGTCGCCAAGAACCACATCCGCCGGAAACTCCCTGTCAATCGTTGAGGCACCAACAGTTAAAATCCATGGCGCGATATTCACCGCAGTGAGCGGATCGGGCCCAGAATTTCCTGCGGAACACGACACAAGGACACCATGATCCATCGCTCCAAACGCTCCGATTGCGATGGAGTCATGATCGTACCGAGGAGCTAAGCCTGTGGCTCCCACGGAGAGTGAAATGATATCAACACCATCGGCGACCGCTTGATCCATCGCTGCGAGTATATCTGAATCGAAACAACCTAGGCTCCAACAGATCTTGTACGCAGCAATCCTAGCTTTCACCGCCATGCCTCTAGCTTCTCCTTTTGCGAATTCAAACAAACTGGCGTCTTGAACCACAGATCCAGCGGCCGTTGAAGCCGTGTGAGTCCCATGTCCTTCTGTGTCTCTCGGCGATTTCGACTCAGCCGATTCATCCATCGGCCGTCCAAGAGCACCCTCATACCCTTTGAAAAAAGCTCTTGCTCCGATAATTTTCCGGTTACACGCCGACGCGGGAAAATCAGGCCCAGTGTCACAAACACCATTCCAGCTATTTGGCACCGGAGACAGCCCCGAATCGGAGAAACTCCTAATCTCCGGCCATATCCCAGTGTCAAGAACTCCAATAATCACATCATCGGCGTAATCAGAGTTGGGCCAAAGCCCATAGTTGTCAGCCAGGCCAAGGAAATGAGGAGTGCGAGTGGTGTGAATCTGGTGTGCCCGGTCCGGCAATACCGAAAGCACACCGGGAACGCGACGGAGTTCCGACGCCTGAGCGGCAGTAAGCCTAGCGGAGAAACCATTGGCAGCTCGCTCGTAGCTGTAAAGAATCTTGGAGGGCTGCCCTGAGGAGGCGAGTGACCGAACGATGGAGGAGTACCAGTGGTGGTGGGTGGCGTAAGCGGATGGCTTATGAGATTTAGACACGTGGACGACGAACGTCTGTGATTCGTCCAACGATAAAGTTGCAGAGACAAGAGAGAGGCAGAGAGTGAGGGAGAAAAGGGAAGAAGGAATCCCCATGGACGATTCTCACTCAGTCTCCTTAGAAATCGGAACTTCAAATGCAACGAAAGGTATGGAGTTTTCAGCCCCACAAAAGGGATTGAGTTTATTTACCTTGGAATGCCATTGCCGGTTTATGCTTCCTTTTTTTTTTTTCTCTTCGTTTTATAACTATAATGGTGTGATATAAAAACAATTTATACTTATTATATTTCTATTATATTTTGTATTTTTATAGTAACTTAAAAAAAATATATGATTTAAAAAAAGAGATACAAATCTCAATTTTATTGGAGGTTTGTGATATGGTAATGAGAGAGATAAGGCTGGTGGGTCACTTTCCCTTCCATGAAGCTAAATTATGGCCGTTTATGGAGAAACGACAAGAATGATAATGGCACCTTGTTGATTGGCGTGGTGGGATTCTCTCCATGTGTGGGATAGTGATTAGGGAAGGTAACAAGAAGGTAGGGGGAAACAAAAGTAAGGTATGAAAAATATGATATAATAAAAAGGTTTACCTTCAATTATTGTTGCTCCTTACACCATGTTTTGTTTGAATCTTTATAGAGAAAAGTTGAAATAAGCTAAATGGATTTGATATAATATATAAAAATACTTTAATGATGAAATATATTTTTAGGTTATATTTGGTTCTCAATTTTTTTTAAAAAAAAATATTAAAAAAAATATTCTTCTCATATATGATTGTATTGTAAAAAATATAAAGAAAAATCAAATATAATTATAATGAGTGAAAATTTTATATATATTTAAATTATTTAATTTTTGCATAAAAGTGTTAAAATAAGTTAAATAAATTTGGAGTATCATATTAAAGTAGTTTATTGATTTTAAATTTACTTTTTTCTCTTTATATTTTTCTTTAATTTTTGGAATTAAATATAGCCTTAGGTAGTTTTTGTTTTTTGACTGAATAGAAAAAAATCAAAATATTTAGCTTTTTGTATTAAGTTAAAAGTACATTATTGATATTAACCATCATAGATAAAGTGAATTTATTATCAATAAGTTTAGTTTAATTATGTCGGTTGATGTCAATGAGTTACTTTTAGTTGATAGAAAAAGTAAAATATTTTGACTTTTTCTATTCAATCAAAAGACAAACACCACCTTAATGTTTAATCTTGTAGCTAATTCACTCAATCTCATTTCTCAAGAACTAAAAGATCGCACAATAAGCTTTAATGGATCTAAATTAAAAAAAAAAAAAGGCAATGGAGAGAAGGACTATGATGATCAATAGCCTTGGGAGGAATGGCACTTGCAGTGTAGTTTCTCACTAGGTAGACATACGTGTTCGAAAGCAAAGACATTTGAAACATAATAAATAAAATTAATTGTTTATTTCAATTTTCTTGTACACCATTTTTTAAGATGATTATTTGATGAGATTAAGATATAATTTAATTGATGGATAGAAAATTTCAATTAAATTATAAATATCTATTCACGTGTAAGCATGGCCAAAGATAAAAGTAAGTTAAGGATAAAGCTTTTATTGCCTTTATTTCTTCAAATTAATTTATATAAAGTATTGGAGTGAAATTAATTTTTGTAATGAAATAAAATTAATTATAGAAGTATGCAATTCTATGAAAGCCAATTATTTTATAGGTCATAATGGTATTTCCTTAAGCTATCGAACAGTGAAAAGAAGCTTTTGAAGTACGGCATAGGCTTCTTACATGAGAAGATTTATCACATCTAACATTTCAAGAGAAAGAAGAAAAATTCACAAGTCACACCCTTAAATTACCGACCCAAATATCAAAATCACATCGAAGCCACTAAATCGTTATGCCACCTGACGGCCACTGGGCTCCTCACCCTATGGGACCCATCGGTCCATTCTATAGACCCAAACACCGTCATGAGAGAAGCTCCGACGCTTGTGAACGTAACCTCATACGATGCCACTTGATTTTTTTCAGTGAACACAAGCTTACTCGGTGAAACATTGATTTTAACGGATGGCGGAGAATTCACCTTCACTGAGTACACTGCATTCTTCGAACTTCCAACGTTTCTAACCACCCTCTTGTGTTTCACCACCCCGCCGCGTTTAATTACAGCACTGTCGGCGTTGAATACCACTGAGAATGATGGGTAATTCAGATCGCCTGGTTTCATCTTCTGCGAATCACAATTCACCTTTGTACCGTCTCTTACAAAAATTTCAATATTTTCAGAGTATCCAACGGAGCAAAGGAAGGTTACGTAGTCGTCGGGACCAATGTCGTATACCAAACCTGGATCGAGGGCTCCGATGGGGTTCACGTGGCCGGACCCATGAATCAACGGTGTTGATTTATTGCCGCTGGCAAGATCGGTAATTTGGCTCCCAGAATTGTCCGAATTATAAGCTGTTGTCATTAACGCAGATTTTATGGCTGCTGGGGACCAGTCAGGGTGAGCTTTGCGAAGCAAAGCAGCCAATCCGCTCACGTGCGGACAAGCCATGGACGTGCCGGAAATTATATTGAACTCGACTCGTCTCTCGTCCATGTCTAAACCGGTTGGAGAATTGGACCCGGTCCAACCGGCCAAAATGTTGACACCTGGGGCTATGACATCCGGTTTAAGAATTTCTGGGGTGAGCCGGTTCGGACCGCGACTGGAGAATGAGGCGACCTTTGGGGCCAGTAAAGAATTTCCCATTACCGTTCCTCGGAAGGCAATGGTTGCAGTTGGAGATGATTTTGAGTCTGCATATCGCTTGATTTCATCGCCGGCAGTCTTACCGACCATGGTCGCCGGGATTAGATGTGAGTCGGCAACAAGCTCTTCACCTGTAGTCTTAGTGTTGGCAAGGATCATTCCGGCACCACCCGCGAGTTTAACGGCGCGTCCCTTCTCTACTCTCTTGCCGCCTCCACGATCACAAACAACAATTTTTCCAGAAACTAGAGAGGGATTGAGTTTTCCAGCCACGCAAAGTCTGCTTCCACATTCATCGGCTAAAACTAATGGGAGATGAGTGGCATTGAGTGGATCCCCAGTGTAGAGTGACACACCTCTGAAGATTCTACCGTTGCCGAGAACCACGTCGGCAGGAAACTCCCTATCAATGGTGGAGGCACCAACTGTTAAAATCCACGGCGCGATATTTACGGCGGTGAAAGGTTTGGGGCCAGAGTTTCCAACGGAACAAGACACGATAACACCATGTTCCATCGCTCCAAACGCTCCAATCGCGATTGAGTCGCGATCGTACTTAGGAGCTAGGCCTTTGGCGCCAACGGATAGTGAGATGACATGAACGCCATCGGCAACGGCTTGATCCATCGCTGCGAGTATATCCGAGTCCAAACAGCCTTGGTTCCAACATATCTTGTACACAGCAATCCTAGCTTTTGTCGCCATGCCTCTCGCTTCTCCATTTGCGTATTCAAACATACTGGCGTTTTGAACCACGGATCCAGCTGCTGTTGAAGCCGTATGAGTTCCATGCCCTTCTGTGTCTCTCGGTGATTTGGACTCTTCCGATTCATCAATCTGCCGTCCAAGAGCGCTCTCATATCCTCTGTGGAAAGTTCTCGCTCCGATGATTTTTCGGTTACACGCTGGAAAATCAGGCCCGGTCTCACAAACACCTTTCCAGCTCTCTGGCACTGGAGATAGCTCCGAATCGTTGAAACTCCGTAGCTCCGGCCATATTCCAGTGTCCAGAACTCCAATAATCACATCATCAGCATAATCAGAGTTTGGCCAAAGGCCAGAGTCGTTCGCCAGGCCAAGGAAGTGAGGAGTGTGAGTGGTGTGAACCTCGTGGACCTGTTCCGGCCACACGGACAGGACACCAGGGATGCGACGGAGCTCCGACGCCTGACCGGCGGTGAGCCTAGCGGAGAAGCCAGTGGCGGCATGTTCGTAGCTGTAGAGAATCCTGGAGGGCTGTGTTGAGGAGGTGAGTGATTGCACGATGGACGCGTACCATTGGTGGTGGGAGGCGAAGGCGGTGGGTTTATGAGATTTAGACACGTGGACGATGAAATTCTGTGATTCGTTGGATGAGAATGCTGCAGAGACAAGAGAGAGGCAGAGGACGAGGAGGAAGAAAAACAGAGAAGGAATCTCCATGGGCTGTTCTCTGACTCTCTCCTTACAAATTGGAACCAAGACCTTATTTGCACGTATGTCCCATTACTGCCTTATGATATATTTCTTTTCTTCCTTCCATTTATATACCAGTTGGTACTAATATCACAGGGCATAAAAAACAATTTATACTTATTTTATTTTGATTGTCATTTGTATTTTTTTAATTACTAGTCATCTTACTAATAATTTTTTTTTAAAAAAATGTGATTTAAACAAAATGTAAATATCAAATTAGTGGGTCATTTGCATGAAGCTAAGTCCTGGCTTTACTGAGAAGGACAAGAATCATAATGGCATGAACTTGTTGATTTTATCAGAATTCTACTTACCAATTATAAAGATTTACTAATCATGTAACACAGAAGCAAGCAAACAAAAATATAAGTAAGGTATGAAAAATATGATATAATGATTAAATTTTGAAGAAAAAAAATTATATGAGCCAACCAAAAAACCTGTCATAGTTTGTTTATATTCTGTAGCCAATTGCATTTTATTTGGATCATGGGTTCTCAACATCAAAGATTAGACTACTATGAATGAGTATGATTCTTGGACTGACGTGATCTCATATTTTCCATATGGTCATTGCCTCTTTTCTTGGAGGCTCTACCTAACTTCAACTTCAACCATGTTAATCCTTGGATCTTTGGAGCTGTTGGGTGAGATGGAGTGAGAAGAGATGGGAAGGGTAAGTTTTCTACTTGTTGGAGAAGGTTTAGCATGGGCTGCTTGGGATATTAGAGGCTAAAGTGATTGTTTGGGTTGAATCAAAATAACCCTGTTAAAGATAAATCGCCTTTGAAAATGTAGGTTTGGGGATGACAATTTCATGGTTAAATTAAGGACATGATAAGTCACTAATTGAATCAAAGTTCAACCAATTTGACTATTGTTCTTAGAGTTAATAACTAAAAATCATTTATTGGATTGTTGAACTATGAATCGGCAACTTTTTCAATTTATGGACTAATATGATACCGAAACCGAAACCTGAAACATTAACTAAATATGGGCGTAACCGGACTTGGTGACATCCTAGCTAGGATTGATGTTTTTCCAAAATAGCCCACAATCAAAATGTGGGATCCACCCCATTAGAATACAAAAATACAAAGATACATAGAAGAAGGGTGGAGTCCTAATGTGCATCAACAGCTATAGTAATATAGACAACAAGGATATACAACATGTTTCTGCAGAGTTAGAAAAGAAATTCACCTCAGTACCATGGCAGAAATGAGTTAAATCTGCCTGATGGGGAAGCAAGAGTGTTTTTGGTGTTGAGGAAAACCATAACCATTTATCATTATAAAAGGAGTCAATCAAGCAAAAGAGCAATCAACAAATTTATCCACAAAACACATGATCCCACAATGTAACATTAGATTTTTCTTTGCATACACGTATACAAACAATGACCCCCTCCTTTGCCAGTATAGCTTGCTAGTATATTACAGTACTAGAATTTTCTCATCCCTGTAGCCCTCTTTGAGATACAATGTCAAGCTGACCAGTGAACTCATCCATATAATCATCTCCCTGGGTTAAGAAGGTTACTGCTACTTGGAGAAATCTGAATCCAAATCCAAATCCAGGCTGACCAGCAACTCTATCTCCAAGTGTTAATAAATCAACGAGGCTCGCTCCTTTTAATTATGATCAACTTAGACCAGCAATTGATATTAACTCCATAGCCGTGCTCACTCTAACAGTGAGAAATATCATATAGAGGGTTATAAGGCCCACGCCTAATGTCTTGCTAGGACGCATGTCGTTTCGAGGTAATACCACAAGTGCCCAGATTAGTCCTGATATGAGAAAGCCCAAAGTATAAAACAAGCTACTGTCTTGTGGAACTATGTATGGACCAGGTCTCTTTGAACAGGCTCCTAGCAGCATCGAGACCCCCAAACCAATGAGAGTGTTGAACATAGGACCCGCATAGCACCCAGACAAGGCAATCTGCACACCATCCCCACCATTCATTGCCAGTGCAACATTCGACATCAAATCACCCATTGAGTTACCCCATGCCAATACAGTTAATCCAAGGAGAGATGGATTAATCCCAAAAATAACACCAAATCCCACCAACAGAGCAACAAGCTCACTTGCAATTATGTAGAACCAGATGATACTCATTATAAATCCTCCCAAAACCCACAGAATTAAGAACCTCTGAGGTGGTTGATCAGATACAGTGTAACGATATGCAAGAATGCCAAGATTACAACCAACTGTAACACCAACAAGATATGCAGCGTTTATGCCTTGAGAACTCACATCGTCTTGGGAATTCCACAAAAATGCAAGAAGAACAGGAGCCAATGAAGCACTGGCTACAGCATATGCCCTTGACCATCTTTCTTCCTCAACTATAGGGATTGTTAACCGCCTTGGCACTGTCAAGGGCATCTCCACCAGTGAAACAAACTTAGAGAATGAAAACAATGGCTGGTTGTTTTCCATGCCCTCATCAGTCCAGCCCCACAAATGTCTTTCACCATCTGCCATACTACCCTTTATTGCCTGGTTTGAATATATCGCCACATTTGAAGCCCACATCCACTGTGGCAAGGAAGCATGGAGTTGGGGCTGATCACTTTCAGTCTCGATATCAAGCAGAGGGCTGTACATAGAATCATCCTCTTCACCTTCTTGAGAGAAGATACTTCCTTTGACAGGAATCAAAGGTGTAATGACATCCAATTTCAACCTCCGTGCATGTTTCCTCAAAATCTCATTCGCAGCAACAGCAAAAGCATAAACCCCATAAATTGAAACAAACACAATTGCCCCCACAACACTCACCTTACCAATGAGTAAAATCACTAAAAGAGAAATGAGCGTAAATAGGAAGAAACATATATCCCTAATGAAGCATCTCCGATCAATCTGAACTCTCTCGTTGGCAACACATAAAGAAACAGTCCCAGCAACAATACAAGTAACAAACACTGCCCCACCGAGCACACTATTAAGTCCAACCTCACCAGTGTCTCTACCCACAAAAGCAGCAATACTTGCAAACACATCAGGTGCTCCATTTCCGAGTGGAAGGAGTGCAACCCCAGCAACTGTGGGAGGCAGCCTCAAAAGATTTGAGAGCTTCTCTAACGAACAGCAGAAGTAGTCTGCTGCAGTGTTACCCAATAGATAAAATAACGTAGCAAGCCAAATTCCCAACATCACATAACCCAAGAATCTAAATTTCTCACAAGTACAATAGAAAAATCTTATGTAATCAAAGAACCCTCCTGAAGAACAATGCGGGTGTGCTTTCAAGAACTCGCATCTGCTAGCAAAACCCTCATGATCAACTAATCCAGAACACGAGGCCGGATCACTTTTACTCAAATTGTTATCATCAGACCCTTCAATCAAACCCGATGAATTAACACCGATTTCACCAGTGCGGCGATGAATTACCACCATTCCATTCAGCTGATCGTGAAAGCCATCTCTTGAGCTCCAGGGTTTATCAAAAGTTGAAGATGATTGCCTGAGGAGAGGATTCCTCAGAATATCTTCCCGGTTGTAGAAGAAGAACAATAGGACTATGGCACATAATCCATTCAAAATTGCACGAAATTGGGGTTGTCTGGTACGGTTCAAACCATTGAACTCTTTCATTTTTCGATCTAATCCCAAAAATTCTCAAAAATTATTTACGGAGCCTCTAACCTTGAATTCAAAAACCCGATTCTGCCAACAGAAATAAAAAATCTAGGGTTTCGATTCACCAGCAACGAAACCCTAGTTTCCTTCTGAATCGGGAGAAACCTGAACGAAATTCTACTAGTTGCAGACTTCTCTTGATCTTAATCGAAGAAAAACAACAACAAAAATTGAACGAAAACGGCAAGATTAGGGTTTCAAGATGGTACCTTCTCTTTCAATGTCTGCGCAAAGAATGGGAGGCTAAAGGACTGTTTGGTTGTGATTGGTATAACGTTTTCAAAGTCCGCGTATAACGTTATCAACCGTCGGCCAGCTCTCCAAAACGCATCGTTTTGTCATTGGTCATCAAAACGCAGCGTTTTGGACACCTCCACTCCACCCTCAACAGGATAAAGAAAGTTAGCTCATGTCTAAAAATTATTATTATTATTATATTGATAGAAATTATTTTACTTTTACTTTTATTAAAGTGAAAATTGACTTTTTATAAAACGTAGTATTCTTTTTGTGTGCGTACAACTTTCTTTTAGGTAATTTTTTTTTTATAAAATTAAAAATTGAAATTTTTATTAAATTTAGGTCATTTAAGATTAAAACATCATTCGGGAATGATTTTAAGAAGGTTAAAAGCATTGCATTTGGTAATATTTCTATTCAAAATACTTTTAGTAAAAGTATTTTATTGGGAAGCATTTTTAGTAAAATTATATATACATTAGTTCTTCAACAAACATTACAAATATATATATATATATATATATATATATATATATATTTTAAAAGTGTTTTTAAAAATTTTGATAAATGTTTGATTATTTTTTCAAAAAACTTTTAATGTTAAAAGTGTTTTCTAAATGCACCGCCAAATGGACCCGTAAGTTATATTTGGTTTCCAAAAAATTTCAGGAAAAATAGTAAAAGAAAAAAAGAAAATATCAAAGAAAAGTAGTAGAAAAGAAAAATGAACAAAAAAAAGTTAATTTATTTTTATATACTAATTAAAATTTATTTTACTTATTTAGCTCCTCTATATAAAAATTTTAAAGATATTAAAAAAATTATTTTTCTTATATTCAATTATACCATAAAAAAATATAAAAATCAAATATAATTAAAATTAATTTAAAACTTACTTATTTAATTTGTATATAGAAAATAAAAAACAAGTGAAATTAGTTTAAAGTAATACATAAAAATAATTATAGACTTCAAAATCTATTTTTAATTTCCCTTCATTTTTTCTTTTCTTTTATTTTTTTCCTCTAATTTCTTTTCCTTGCAATTTTCCTCAAATTTTCTTTAGTCTTAATCTATATATTCCTCATAACCACTTATAATTTTCTCTCTCCAATCCGATTAGTTAAAGTGATTCTCATTGACTTTGAAAGCCCTTAAATTATATTATTTCTTATTTTTTAAATAATTTAATTTTTTGGATCAATTTTTTTTTAATATTTAAAGTTAATTATCAATTGTCCATAATCATACTAAATGAACCATTTAAGAACTTCTATGTTGTAATTTTAATGAGTAATAGAATGCTAAATAAAACTCCTTTACTTTTTATGTATAATATTTTTTTAAATTTATATTTAAGATTGTTTATCAGACAATTTAAAATAAGAAATTTAATTGAATTCAATTATTATTTTTTATATTTATTTAATTAAAGATTGTGTTTAAATACACTATAGAGAAAGTTGACTGAATTTTTAACATGCCCTTGATTATTGACATGCTTATTCCGATTTAACAACTTCACCAAACATTTAAGCTATGCTTGTTGCTGAAAGATTGAAGGTAAACTCTAAACGAAAGAAAAAGAAAATCTGAGAGAAAAAAGTTAAAAAGAAGGAGAATGGAAGAAAAATAAAAAATAGATTTAAATTATAAAAATTAAATAATATATAAATTTCTTATATAATTATTTGGAAACCAAACATAACTTTAGGGCACTTTAAACAATTATTTTTTAGAATATAAACCAATTTTTAAATTAAAAAACATATCTAAATAATAAAAAAAATATGGACATAAGTAGGAAAATTTTACATTATTTATTTTCAAAAATCATTTTGAAAATAAAAACAATTAACAATTATTTTTTAAAATTCATAATTATTTTTAAAAATGTTACCAATATACCTTTAAATAAACTATGAAAATCATAGTTTACAAACCACTCAAATGTTTTATCTCATAATTGATTTTTCTTTTAATACAACTAAAAATGATTTTTGTAAAAGCCAGAACAATATTAATTTCAACTCTAAAAAATAAGATTTTAGCTTTTCAAAAGTCATCCAAATAATTCTTAATAATTTTGAGTTCATCTATTAGATTAATTATATCATAAAATCATTCAATTGTATTAGAGGAGACTATCTTTGGCAGGTGATAAAAAAAATCACAAAATTTTAGATTGAATTAATAGGAATTATGGAAAATAATAATAATTTAAATCACTAATGCAATTTTCAGAAATCAAATTTATTTATTTACATCTAATATCTCAAAATTTTATTTATAAGATGGAAACAATTATTATTTAAAACTATTTAAAAATAATATTAAATATAATTGAAATTTTATGGAATTTTCTTCAAATTAATTTTCATCCACATTCTCATATAGTGGTCCATTTTTTTGGTAGTGAGTAGCACTTTTCATTGTCATCATTAATTTAAGATGTGATCAAATTATAAATAATGTAATGAAAACTATTAAAAATATGAGTTATATGATATGAAAAATATGAATGAAATATGAAAAATATGATTATAATATTATAAAAAAAGGAGCACATGACAAAATAATCAAACATATCAATGGTTGACATCCCACGTTAAATGGATTTCTTATAGTATTGAAAAGTTTTTTTACACTAATATATTAGCATTAAAATTTTCACTTATAAATATAAAGCTTCTAACAAGTGATACAAGGCCTTTCGTTTGTACAAGTAGTGTTATTGAAGTTCAAATAAAGATTTTTGAAAGAGCTAAAGAGAAGAAAACACACAAGAAAATTGCATAAAGAATTTTGGCTGAAGGTTGAGTCAATTGTTCTCTTTCAGAATGTGGCATGCGAGTGTTTGTGATCATAAGAACTCCTGTGTAACAGAAAAGCTCCTCTGTAACAAACTTCTAACGACTCCTCTAACTCATAACTGACTAATCAGCGCTTAAAGCAGCAAGTCTGCATTGCTCCACAGCTCTAAGCTCCTCGCCTCTCTCTATGCTCCCAATCTCTCTTCAATTCACAGTTCGTTGCTCTTTCCTCTCTCTTCATACCCAACGAACTCTTTTAATCTGTTTGAAGGCTGAGAAACTCTAGGAAACATGAAAGAAACTGCTTGTTTTGGGTGTCAGCTGAGCCTAGTATCGTCACAACTTGGAGTTTCTTTCGGTTTCTTTGGTTTTCTTCGCTTTCAGATGGTGAATTTTTTAATCGATTTTGATTTTTGACTTGTGAGTTCTGATCCCGAAGTCGACTGTGGGATGATCGTTGAATGTGCAGAGATGTTCGCGAGGAGCGAGTACATGTTTTTGAGTGAGATCGATCTCAGCGTCGTCCATCCAGGCTATTACGTCAATGGCAAGTGGAAGGGCCGCAGCAGCTCGATGGTCACCTCTGTGAATCCTGTAAACAATGAGGTTCAGATCCTGTTCCATTGATCTTTTGTTTTCTGGAATTTAATCCAAAATCCGAGAAATTAAACTCTGTTCGATTCGTAGTGAAATGATCGTAATTTCAGTCGATTCGTGTATTTTCATTGTTCGTCTAAATTTGCTTAAAGAATTGCAAATTACGAATAACTCTTGAAATTAAAATAGAAGAAGAAAATTTTCTGTCATAAGCATTGAAAAATAATTGCTATTTAAACATTAGGATCGAGAAAAAAGGGCTGAAATTAGTACCAAGACATGGAAATTGCGGACAAAAACTTTCGGGAAAAAAAAATCAAAATATTAGATGGATTGATGAAGATATCACACATCTTGCTGATTCAGACAATTGCTGCGGTTACGGAGGGTTCCATTGAAGATTATGAGGAAGGCATCCAAGCTTGCAGTAAAGCAGCCAAGCTATGGATGAAAGTGAGATCATCATCTTTGAGATTTATTGCTTTCTAGATTTTTTTTCATTCCTTTTTAAATATGCCTTCTGGAATATCTTACATAGTATTACAACTCATAATGCATATGCTGCATTTACTGTCTCAGACTCCGGTAAGTAAGAGATGCGAGATTGTTAGACAGATAGGTGATGCTTTGAGAGCCAAACTCCAGCTGTTCGGTCGGCTTGTGTCACTTGAGGTGGGAAAGATATTAGTGGAAGGAATTGGGGAGGTTCAGGTTTGTTTTACCACTTGTAAATTAGCAGTAAAATTGTTTATCAATTATTTGTCGGGCATGAATGTCAACTGACTTCCCGCTAAATGATTAGCTATTGAAGTAAATATGTATTAGTTAGAAAGAATTGCACATTGGAAATATCTCATCCCTTCATGTGATGTTGTGGATCAAAAGCATAATTCATTGGATGAAGTAACAATCCAACTTTTATGGCCTTTTTTTCTCTGGACATCAGCCTATGTTTTTTCTATCACATTAATCTGTTCAAAAATATTTAGGATTAAATTAAAAATGCACAAAAATCCTAATTTGATTGTTTCAGCGGCATGTCTTTTGGCCCAAATCATGAATGAAAATAGAAATATGAAAACCACTCAAAATCTATAAATAAGGAAAGCTAACGAGAATATCTTTATAACTATTTTAAATTTTAGTGGAAAAAATTTATAAGAGAAAAATGGGATATAGATGTGAGGAAAAAGGCTCCCGTGTACTCAACATTATTATTATTATTATTATTATTATTGCCTTTTGGAGTAAATATTAATTGCGTTTATCATATTAATTGTTACATTTCTTTTTTTTTTTTTTTCCTGTGAATATTTGTTTTTGGACAATGTGAATGGAAACCCGTGCTGGAAGAAAACCTTAGTAGTCTACAATTGAAATTTATGAATCCAACTCCAGCCGCGCCATTTTTTGCAGGAAGTTATTGACATGTGTGATTATGCCGCGGGGTTAAGTGAGAAACTGAATCTAAATGCATCAATCAGACATGAGCGTGAGTTTACACATTGATACCATTGCTGAAATATATATTTAGTGATCAATATTATCTTTGATCCAACTGCCTTTACTTTCGAACAATCATCACATGAGATTGGAATTTCCTTTGATTAACTTTGATTAATTCGTCAACAGGTCAAAATCATGTAACATTGCAGGTGTGCCGCATGTTTCTGCTTCTGGACTTGGCTAGATATGTATATGGGTCATACTACTGCTGACATTTTGTGTATGTTGTCTATTGCAGGTACGGAATCCTTTCGGAGTGGTTGGTGTAATTACACCTTTCAATTTTCCTTGTGCTGTTCTCGGTGAGTTTCATTCGTGATTTGCATGAATTTAATTTGATACTTGGGAGCTTGATATGTCAATTAAATTCAGAGTAAGGTCATTAGAGGGGGTTGTTTCCTTCCTTTTATTTTGTATTATGTGGTGTGTCCGTCTTTGAAAAGTATTTTCAAAAATAATTTCCTATTTTTTTTATAAAAAAAAAGGAAAATCATATTTGATAATTAAAAGGAGGAAAACAATTTTATTTTCTTAAAAAGAAAAAGCATAGTAATTTTTTAAAATATTTTTTTACTTGTTTTTAACTGTTTGAAGAATGATTAAAACAATAAAGTAATATATATATAAGTATTATTTTTATGGAAGAGAAGTTAAAAATATTTCAAATTCTCAAATAGCTAGATTTCTATTTTAAAAAATATTAAAGAATAAGTTTTAAAAAATTATTTTAAATAATTATTTTTCTGAATTATTTTCAAAACACTTATCAAATAGAACTTAAACTTTAAGAACCCTACCCAATTGAGTTCTTGACCCACAAATCAATGGGGAAAATTAGCAATGCCAAGATACCTCTTCCATATCTTTGCCAGAGTCATTTATATTATACCTATGAAGTGTTTGTGAAGCAAGTATTACTCTAAAAGCAAGCAAGTGCATGGTTGTAAAATTACATATACTTTTCTGGATAGCTTGTGCAAGGATCCCTTTTACAAAAATAAATGATACTTACATAGATCCACTAATTGTTATTTTGTGCAAATACATAATGATTCAAGTGTTCTCCCCATCTTTATGGTTGAGATGCTTTGTTTTGCATTTTTCATTAAAAGAGTAAGTTCAATGTTTGGATAAAGAAGAGACATAACTAAGATTCTATTTTTGAAGTATTTTTTAAAATAGTAGTTCTAAAAGAATAGATTTATAAAATAATTTTAAATTTTTATATTTATAAATATATTTTTAAAATAACTTTTATATGTAGTATTTTATTTTTAATTATTCTCCATTTTATATAATTATTTTTTAAAACTACCATAAAAAAAACCAAGTGGAAACAATTAAAAGATATTTTTAAAAATTAAATATTCTATTTTCTATTTTTTTAAAACAAAAAACTATTTTTTATTTTCTAATTATCAAACGTATTTTATATTTTCTTTTTTAGAAAAGTAATTAGCAAACAAATCTATATATGCATTTCATTTAATATGTCTGTTATTACTTATTATGATCTTTCTCTCCCTATTAATAGTTGGTACGGACACTTTTTTCCACAGTTAACTATTTTTCAGACAATTTGACTATCGATAATGGTAAAAATAGGATTAAGCTTTATACTTAATCAGTTTAAAATATAGCATAATTTAATAAAATTTTGAATTTTGCATTAGAAAATGGTTTATCTTTGTACAAACCAAAATATTTATCTTTGAAGTATGTTTGATATTTAACTTTAGTTGATGTATCAAATAGAACATTTTCAGCAGATTTTTCATTGAAAAATAAAATGAACTCCCTTCCACCTTCTTATATTATCTTTATGTAATGTGTTTCCATAGGTCGGAATGCTTGCATGGCACTAGTCACTGGTAATTGTGTTGTCTGGTAACCTTTGATTCTGACTCATAACTCATTTTCTACTTTTTCATTGTCTTTAAAGGTTTTTTTTTTCTATATTGGTTGCACGAACTTATGAATCATTTTTTCTCAATAGTGCCTTTCATGTTTCATTGATTTATTAATGCATTGCTAGACCAATTCCTGTCTACTTCCTGTTAATGCAAGATATCATTTCTACACGTCCAAAAATAAAGCACTCTTATCTATTATGCACCTCTATAAAAGATGCCTACACCTTTTTATGGAGCCAATGGTTCCAGTCTGGAAAATCTTCCTTCTCCGTTCCTGCATATTATAATTGGATTGCTTGTAAATTGTAATAAATCTGGCATTAACTGTGGTCTCTGGACTATGAATCAGCTTCTAACATGACCTTGAACTTAGACAAACTATCTGGGTGCCTCGTCCAGTTTGTATTGTTTGTAGCAAACAAGTAAAGAAACTTGAAGGTGTAGTTTTTATTATGTATAGGAACAGTTGAAGATTAAGAATGTATTTTTAAAGAGAAAGAGGTCAACTCTGGGAGGCTTCTTTTTGTGTCTTCCCTTGGTACATCAGTCCATAATATGCCATTTCTGCTATGTTATATAACCCCATTTTGCCTTTCTGTGCATATCTCAATGCATACTCATATTCGAACATGACTAATTCCTTCTATGCAATGAATCGCAGGAAAGGTTCTCGATCAACACCTTTGGTGACCATTGCAATTACAAAGTTGGTAGCTGGGGTTTTAAAGAACAACAATTTACCAGGTGCAATTTTCACTTCCTTTTGTGGGGGTGCTCCAATTGGTCAAGCAATGGCAGAGGATAAACGCATACCGCTGGTTTCATTCACAGGAACTTCCAAGGTAATCTCTATGATGTTTTTGTTTATGGATTTGTTTTCAAAAGCCATTTGATTATTCATTCATTCTTGCAACTCGCAATATAAATGCATCTTTTTCTCGAGGAATATCAAACCACAGGCTTGCTTCACTTGGTACTATCAGATCTGTATTTACCCTTCTGATATCTTAAGCTACTTCTGTTTGAAAAGATATATTTTGGATGTTCATATGAGAATATTTCTTAAATTTCCATTGATAAAATTTCAAAGTGAGATAAAGATAAAACAGAAACCTTTCTTCATGCGTCAGCTTGAGATATAAAACATTCTCTTGCCCCTGTTAGTTGTGGAATATCTATATACTTCTGGTTCTGAGACACTGAAAATCTTCATGCCTATTTTGATCCAAGAGACCAATCCCCATGACAATTTTATGTGTACTTGTTCATTTCTACTGGGCTACACATTTTCCAACTTCGATCTGCAATTAAATTATGCAATTGAAATAGTTCAATCTGCATTCGATTCACTGCTGTTTATGCCCAACTACAGGTGGGGCTAATGGTTCAACAGAGGGTGAATGATAGATTTGGTAAATGTTTGCTTGAATTAAGTGGGAATAATGCCATAACTGTCATGGGTGATGCTGATATTCCGCTAGTTGTTCAAGCTGTTCTGCTTGATGCTGTTGGCATAGCTGGTCAATGCCGCATAACATGTCACAGGCTGGTATTCAAAAATCTTTTACCTTTGACTGAAATTTTATATGGTGACAGAGGCCAATCTTGAAGCTAAATTTTTTATTTGCTTGTACCGTAGTTTATTCAAGAAACTATATATGAACTAGTAATTGAGCGACTACTTCTAGAATACACACTTGTTACCATTGGCATGGGAGATCCATTAAAGACAGGTACGTTACTTGGGCCATTACATACCAAAGCCTTAAAGAGGAACTTCCGGACGGTGATGCAGAAAATCAAGTCTCAGGTATGTACTCTCTCTTGTACCTCAACCAATGTTTTAAACTGTCAAGTTTTTTCCTCCTTAATGTGACAAAGGTTTTGAATTTACATATAACTGGTTATTCACAACAATATACAGATGGAGACTTTCTGTTCCCTAGTTCTTCAAGTTCCATTAGCTCTGAGCTATCTAAATGATTCTGAGATGTGAAGCTCCTTTAGTTCCATCCTGGGGCTTGTACATATCGATTTCTACATACCATTACAAGATTGCCCTGCAACTATTTCATTGCCGTTTTTATCAAAATCTTGCATTGGACATTGATTATTTCATCTTTGTCAGTAAATCAGTAACTCCAGTCACTGATGTTTTGCAGGGAGGGAAGGTCTTTATAGGTGATGTAGTGAGCTCTGTGGGAAATTTTGTGCGGCCCACCATTGTTGAGATTTCTCCAAATGCAGATGTTGTGAAAGAAGAATTGTTTGTTCCAGTTCTTTATGCTATCAAGTTTACGGTAGCCTCTTCATGATTCAAGTATTAGTTTATACATGTATTCACACTTTCTCATTTCTTAAAACTAAACTCTTTATGCAGACTTTTGAAGAGGCAATGCAAATAAACAACTCCATCTCCCCAGGATCAAGTAATTCTATCTTCACCCGCAAGCCTCATCTTGTCGTCCCAGGGATTAGGTGCGTGTTTCTGTAATTTATTACTCGTTTTTATAAGGCAATTAAATTCTTTTTCACTTTGAATGAGAGCAATACTTGACTGAGGCTCTCCTGATGGCCTTTGATAAAAAAAATCAAATTACCTTCAAAAATGTCCAAAAATTCTAATTTAATTGTTTTACTGGCAAAAAAATTGTGAATGAAATTACCAATATAAGAACCACTCAAAATTTCAGGGAACGAAAGCCTTAACATTCATTGTAAGACATACTAACAGGTCGCTTGGAATTGACTGTGGCATTGTCAATGTAAACTTACCTACAAGGGGCCGCGGTGGAGCAGGAAGTGACTCATGGGAACAATACACGCGGCGCACAATATGGTAAAGCTAGTCTTGTTGATTCTCTTAGCCGAGTCAATACTCACATTTCTCATCCTTCTTTTGATATTTTAAGCTACTGTCAGTCTCTTATATTGTTTGAGTGTCCAAATTTTCCTAGCTCATCCTTTGTTTTTTTCTCTTTTTCAAGCTTTCATTATCATCTACATTTCACATTGATACCCAAGTAACATTTTGACAGTACAATCAACTACGGAGATGAATCATCATTTTGACAGGAATCATTTTTTGCTTGTAGATATGCTTATGGTACGGTACTTTGTGCTTTTATTATCTTCAACTTTCCAGACATTTTTTATTATATATTATTAGTTGTAGCATTTATGGCTTATCTCTGTTTTCTGTATGTAGGGGCCAACAGCTTCTCTGCAACCCCGGCCAGAGCCACATTGTCTGCCTTGGTGGTTTCAGTTGTTCTTAATAGAGCTTTGGCCAGAGAATTCATTAGTGTAAAACTGAGTTTGTACTGATCCCTTCTGTTTCTAAATAAGAGCCAACAATAAAACAAAGAAAAATCACACCAAATATAGCCTTCTCTTGGTGTATTAGTTTGCATTTCCCTGAAAATCTCCATCCAAGCAGCCCGTTAAGGTGCCCAATTGGTTAGAACGAATGTCATGATGTGTAGGAGAGTGTCCGGTCCTGGTTCGATCCGGTACTGGTTATGACAGATGCAATCAGCATTGTCCCATGGAAAGTCCGAAATGCTCAACCATGGAAACTTCTTCCATTATCGAAAAGAAAAAATAGATTCCTCAAGGCTGCTAACCCAAATAAATACATTAGAATAAAACTTAAAACTCTGTAGTCAAATCAAAGTAATATGAATTGCAAGCTTTTCTATTAGTGAAATATAATGAGAGCTCATAAAAATTATTTTAAAAATATTAAAAACTAATTAAAAATATTTTAAGTTTTAAAATAGAATTTTATTTTTAAAAATTATTTTTTAAAACTGTTTTTAAAAATTATTATCAAACACAACTTTACACTTGTAACCTTCTCGTATCCCTCCATCTGTGGTGCAAGGCCATGTGAGAGGCTTTATTGGTACGTCACTACCTCCTCTCTTCTATATCTCTGCATTATGCGCTATCACGGCCCTTGAGTAGGCCAAATGTTAAAGGCCACAGCCGCCACACTCTCAAGCTGACCGTGGCAGTGCCCTGTGAGATGGGGCTCCTAATGAGCAAAATAAATACATTGTCTTTTTGGTCAGTTATCAGTTACCCTATTTGGTATGGTCTCTTGAAAAGATTGTTGGCATCAGCCACCAAAATGGAGCATTTGCCCTCTTTTAGTAACCACGTATTTTCAAAGATGAAGTTGATATTTTATTTTTAAAATTCTAAGGAAAATGTTAAGGTACCCTGATAATTAAGAACAAAAGATCCCGTAACATCATCTAATTAGTAGTGCATTTTCTATAGGTACCCAACAAGTACATTTATACACCATACCATAATCTGCCCATTTTCCTTAATGATATTGGTTTGGCACAAATTGTTTGAATTTAGGAAGTGAGAGTCCATGAATTCCCTAAATGGGCATAGCCTTTGTGAACATTGATAATGTCTGTTTCAATTTATATAACGTCACCAACCACTGCTTTGGCCAGTAGAGGCTACGTTATTGAGCCACCTTTTTCAATTAAATATCTAAAATTGTCAGATCATAAAGCAAGTAGGGCCTTTCTTCTTGTCTAAAAAAAAAAAAAAAAGAAATTTTTTTCCGTTTACGCCTGCCTATACCTTATAATTGGCATTAAATAATTTGAAATAATATTAATTAAAATAAATGGAGATTTGGTTCAAACTCTACACACCTTCCTGCAACTTGGTATTGTTATCATTATTACTTGAAGATTAATTCAGAGGACTTGACGTATAATCAAATATAGATGATGCTTCCCCCCTTTGCCCTCATTTTCGAGAAAGTCTTCTAATTCAATTCCACATACCAAAAGGGAAAAAGAAAATATCAATTTAGGAAAATTCTATTGGGTATAAACCGTATAATGAGTAGAGATGAAGAAAATCACAGGAGGATAAGAGGGATAAGGACTTTCTGGACTTTTTTTTTACTTGGTCCCATGAGAATTTTCAAGAAATTCTCAAGGTGGAAACTTTGTTAAAAGGATAACTAGATAAGCTTTCCATCTTATTGGTGTTATTTATTAGAATTTTACTTATTTTTAAAGGGGTTTTTCGTTATGGCTGGCTTGATCATGAAAAGTATTAGAAAAAGAAATAAAATTAGAAAGAAATCTTTTTTTTAATTGATTCATATAAAATAAAAAAATTATAGAGATGATTATTTAGTTATGTAAAATAAAATAAGTAACTTTGCGTGAATGAGTATAAAATATTTATTAGGAATTTTATTTATTTATTTATTATTTTCACTTTTTTTTCATTTTTTTATTTTTATCATACGTTTTAAAAATAAAACTAAAAATGTGTTTAATAGGGATTTTAAAAAATGCTTCTAATATTTATAATACTTAAAAAAATTTATCTATTAAAAATACTAAAAACACTTTCTATAATCACTATCAACGCACTCTAAATCTTATAATTTATTTGACAATGATTTTAAAAAACGTTTTTAATCTAAAAACTGATTTTGAAAAGACATTAAAAGTTTGGTATAATTTGGAAAATACTTTTAAACTTTTGAAAAATTACTTATTATATTGAAAAAATTATTCATAGTGGTTTTTGAGAAAACACGACCTTATAAATAATTTAAGTAGAAATACCTTCAAACTCACTTTTAATTTATTATAATTTTCATTCTACTTTATTTTTCTTCAATGAATATAAGAAAAGTCAAGATAAATGCATTCCTCAATAATTAAACTCTCTTCTCATTAAAGATTTCTCATATAAAAAAAATTATAAATTTTTTCTTTTCCTTGAAATTTTCAAAGTCAAATATAACTTCCCCCATGTGAATACATTTATGTCCAATCACACATAATTCAAATAAGACAAAGGATGAATGAATCACATGAATAAATTTTTAATGTATACTTGTATAATTTAGGAGATTGAAGATGGGTGAGAACAAGTCTGAAAAATCAGAGCTCCATTATTGGGTTGGTTAGGTGAAGTGATTTTCAAGGAAGGTAGGAGAAACAAAGTCTTATAATTGTTGGAAGTTTCTACACACTTGTATAAGGAAGTAGTGTACAGATATTTATTTATTTTATAAAATGCAAACCTCCATTTTCAAAGATTATGACAGTTAATTGCCAAGTATTATATTCTACATCATATTAGCTGGCTAGAAAATTTGCTTTCTTGGGGGTGTTTGGTTCGTGAGAATTTAGATCTGTTTGGTTTAAGTCTAGTTCTCTGCCAAAGTGAAAAGCATTTAAATTGAGATTAAAGAAATGGATTCAATGTTGGGTACACCAAACAAGCATGATTACAAAAGGTCATTTCGTTTTGATTTTGGTTTTGGCCTTTTCTGATGTGAGAATTTGTTTTTGCAGTACGAGAATCTGTGGTGAGAATTATGAGCTTGGTTATGCAGATGAGTCCAAAGTTTTTGTGGTTGCAGGTGACCCCATTTTGAACAATAATTTTTTTTTTTTTTTTTTTTTTTTTTTTTTTTTTTTTAGCCACCCATTTTGTACTGACTAATTTCATCATTTGCTCACTTTATAAATGTTAAATTTTTATTTTATTTTTTTATTTTTATTACTTTTTATTTCTTAATGAGAAAGAATTTTTAATAAAATATTTTAAATAAAAATTTTAAAAATTTAAAAACTTTTGGCCGCTGCAACCAGTGATCCACTTCACCATCATTTCCAGAAGCTCCTTTACAGCAAAAAGAAAAAAACAAATTAAGTGCAGCTCTGACTCCTATTAACTAATCAACCTCAAATCTTTGCTGTCACTCTCTCTATTTGTGCCACTGAGATCCCTTTAAAGAAATTAAAATAACCCCAAAAAAAAAAAATCACCATGAAAAAGCTTTGAAATAGAGTATGCACTTCAATATTATTCATTAGATTTTAATATATATAATGACTCGTGTTTATTTTATAAATATTTAAATAAAATTAAGTAAAATATTTATATGATTAAAAAAATATATTAAATGCTATGCTTAGTTTCAAAAATTTATTAAAGAAAAATAAATTGATAAAAACAATTAATTTTGTTTTTTCATGTATGATTTCAGAAAAGAATATCAAATATAATTAAAATTAATGAAAAATTTACATATTTTTAATTTATTTAAAGAAGTAAAAATAAATTTAAAATATTTTTTTTTTTACTTTTTCTTTCTATTTTTTTTCTTTCATATTTTTCTCAAAATATATATAAAATGTTGATCGATTTGTAGATGTTGAAAAAAAAATTGAAACAATGATGATAATGATAATGATAATCATGTATTATATTATTGTGTCTCTATCGATAATTCCAGGTGTTTCTTTTTTTTTTTTTTCTTTTGTTTACAATTGTTTTTGTAAGGTCACTTATTTTTATTTTTTTGTCTCTATCGATAATTTCAGGTGTTTCTTTTTTTTTTTCTTTTGTTTACAATTGTTTTTGTAAGGTCACTTATTTTTATTTTTTCAACCGATTAATCATAATTCATCTAGTAAGGTCGTGCGCCCACCATTCACCAACCCCATTTCCATCCATCATCACATGCACAAGGTGGTGGTGGCCACGTCCACCTCAATTCAATTCTATGAACTTCTTTTTTTTTTTTTGCCAATTATTAGGATTATTCAGAGACTCTTTCCCTAGTCTTTAGCTTAGCTGCATCTTCTTCTCTAATGGAGGCAAAATTAGGCACTAATCCATTGTTCCCAAGCGAGTGAAGGGAGCAAAATTTGTAAGATAAGGGGGATTCGTACTTCCAAGAAACACTACACTTGGAGAATCCCAAAAAGAAAGTGCCGAACGCCCTAAATAATGAAACGAGAATCGAAAGTTAGAGCCTGTTTGTTTAGTGTTTTCAAGAACTGTTTTCTGTTCTTGAAAACAAAAAACACCAAAAACTCGTTTGGTTGAGAGAGTCGTTTTTGTTTTTGTTGTTCCCCGTGTTCTCAAAATGGCACTATTTAGAGAACAACAAAATATTGTTTTCCTCGTTTTTTTACTGTTTACAGAACAAAATTAAAAAAAAAAAAATCATCTGTTCTTCGTGTTTTTTTTTTTTTCTTCCCATTCTCATCTCTTCTCCAGCACAGTCGCGTCGCCTCTTTCTTGATTTTTCCCGTTTCTCAGTTTTGATTCAGGGTTCGTGAAATTTAAATCCAATGGCACAATAGCAAAGAGACCCCTAAAACGGATCCAGAAAACACAGGGAGTCGGAAATCAAACGAGGATGAATTTTCCCAAAAATTGAACGGGCATGGATTTTCTTGGGAATCAAACGGGGTTGCAGAAAAATAAAAATAAATAACAAGATTAGATTAGTACCTGGGAGGATTGAGAGTGGCAGAGGAAAATAGGGCCTTTTTAGGGATTCTCTCGTCTGGAGGGCAACTTCGGAAAAGGGCTTCAGAAAAGGGCTTCTTGATGCCCGAGTGAGAAAAGGTCATTTCATTATTTTGAGAGAAGGGATAAAAAAAAAAACTTAACAAATCACGAGAACAATTTTATCTCAACTTAAGAATATGCTATAATTTTTAATAAAGTTAAAGATCAAATAAAAAAAATATTAATAAAAATGATTTTATTATGTTTGATTTATTAAGAAATATAAAAAATATTTTTATTTTAAAATTAATAAAATAAATAATTTTTTTAATTTAAATGAACTATATATCTAAAAAAATATTTATAAATTTATAATATAAAATTACTTGAAGAAAATATTTTATTAATTAGAAAAGAAAAAAAAAACATCTTTCAAACGTGCTTTTTGTTTTATTTGTTCTAAATTTTTTTTTATTAACTCAACCAAACATGTTTTTTTGTTTTTGAGAACAAAAACTGTTTTTCAAAATTCAGTTCCCAAACACAATTTTTTTAAAAAAAACACCAAAAACTGTTCTTAAAAACTATTCTCAAAAACTGTTTTCCAGAACAGTTTTCAAAAACAGCAACCAAACAGGCCCTTAGATTTCCATTAGACAAATTCCATACACTTTAAATCGCAGAATAACACCTGGAAAATTCATTGAATGCCCAGTAGACCGAATGAGAACCAAAAGTACACACTCCACGTTGCATCGAATCTCCTCCATGGCAAAAGTCTCCTTTGTTGGGTTTAAATTCCTGAAATTGACGGACCAAAGAGGGGGATAATTCTTGCTATTTTGTGCTTTTGAATGAATTTGGGGTGTATTTGAAGTGTTTTTTAAAATTAGTTTTTTTACTTTTTAAAATAAAAAATAATTTTTTATTGTATAATCTTCCGCTAATATTTGAATCCCAAACAGAATATTGGAAATAATTGAGAGGAAATTTTTTTTCTAAATTCAATTACTTGATCCCTAAAAAGTTGTTCAAAAAATATTATTAAATTTCCCCTTTTTTTTTTTCCTTTATCATATCAATCATGAGAAGCCTATCATTTTTCTTAAAATAATTAAATATCACTGTTCCACTTATTTTATGCAGAAAATCACAAAAGAAAAAAAATAGAGAAAAAAAGGTTATAAATTTAAATTCTAGGGACATGAACAAGTTCTAAATCATAAAACCAGTTTGTTTTTTTTAATATTTTATATTTATTTTTCACAATTGAGATAAAACTTTTCGATGTTTACAACTGTTTTATTCTTCATAGCCATTTACCTTCCTTCTTCATATCGCCCCTAAATTAATCAGCCAGACAACGTCGGAAAGCAGCTTTCCGATCGAGTCAGCGCCGGACACGGAATCTCTTGGCCTTGCCTCACTGGACTAGTCGGCGTCGACCTCAAAGCTCTGGGAGAATCCAAGCTTCGACGGAGAAGCTGACGCATGGCGGAGATGAGGTGGACGGTGGGGTTCGACGGCGGACTTGAGGACCTGAAGTTTTTGCAGAAGTTCATGTGCTGGTCCACGGCTTCTTCGGTGCTTATCAGCCTCTGGAACCTCTTCATCTGAATCATCTCTTCCTTCACCGCCTCGGAGCACAAGCCGCATATCCATCTCCCATTGTATCGCTCTCGAACCGTCTCGATGTACTCAGGCGTGCATTCCTCGGTGAGTCCGCAGCAATCGCATTTTGCGAATTCCACTTCGATTTGTGAAATGATCTTGGTTGAAGCTTCTTGCGCCGACATCACTATTAGTATTTGTGTGTTGATCACTGTTGCAGACATCCGTTCTTGGAAAACCTAAGAACAATACCGAAGTATATAAATAAATACATGATATAAAATTTTGATTTCGAAAATCCAAATTCGAATCTTTTGTTTCTTGTTTTTATGTTTGGGAAAACACTTCTTATACTTTTGGAGCGTCGAGTTTGGTTTTCTAAAACAGTATTCTACAATCAGAAGGCCAACACCTTTTGGTAACAATTTTTGAAAGCTGTTTTGGAAAGGGAGACGTGGAAAACTGGTGTGTTTTTTCGGTGTTCTTGGAAAACGATTTCCAGAAATAGTAAAACTCTAACATATTTCATTCTTCTCCTCCCAACCTCTTCTGACAAACTTGGTTTCTCTGGAAATGAAACCATACAGCGCCTTGATTTTCTAGCAAACTCTGCGATAATCAAAACTCGTAAGAAAAACACTAAATCAGAAAAAGAGCCACTCCGATTTGTTTCTCGGATATTTTCACTGGTAAAACAACCGATTTCATAAAAATCAAGGCTATTTGCCTATTTAAACTTCAAAGAAGCACTTGGAAGAAGCTTTTCCAGTTAAACAGCATTATTCATCTCAAAAATGAAAAAACTGAAAAACAAAACAATCAATGGAGATTTTTTTACAAGAAAATTACCAGAAGAAGCGAATCCAAACAAATCAAAATTTTCTCTCTCTTTCTCGCTTTAACTCTGCTTCTTTCACTCTTCTTCTCGACGCTATCTCTCCTTCTCCCACTCTCCTTCAACCTTCGCTTCTCCGATGTCAAAAACCTCACACATCAAAGACATTTCAGGGAAAAAACAAAACACCTCACAACAACTCCAATCAATCAGCCAACAGATCAATCTCTCAAAAAAACACAAAAGTAAAAAATTCCAGAGATCCAACACCACTTCCACAAATAAAACAAACTGAAAATCAGAGCGAGAGAAGCTGAGAATCAGAAAGAAAATTAATTGGTGTTTGGCTCTGGAAAGTGAAGCGTCTAGAGAGAGAGAATATATATATAGGTGTATATAGATATAGAGATGTTCGATTGTTTGGCTTTTGCAAAGTCTCCAATGATTGGTGGGTTTGGAGACAGTAAATTTTTTTTTTTTAATTCCACGTCCGCGCAGTGCTGGCACTCATTTCTGGCCGTAGAATAATGATTGCCAGCTCAGCATTATCATGTTTTGTTCAGAGTCTTAGCCAAGATGTGCTGTTCGGAAATTTTCCCATTCTACGACCAATCTCGGCCCGCCTAGTGTGTTCCACCAACGTGTACGATACAGCTTTCAAGACGGTTTCCCATTTTATTTATTTATTTATTTATTTATTTAGTTTTGGAGAAAGGTTTCAGAAAAAGAAAATCTCGTATTCGGTGGATATTAGCATAAAACAAGAATATTCATTACCATCTTGGAAAAAATAATAATAATTTTTTAATGAGATTTTAAATTATTTCCTATTTATTTTAGAGTTCTTTAGAAATAGAAATTTAGAAAAAAAAATCTTTATATTGAAATAATATTATTATATTCCTTTATGTTGAATTAAGTAATGTGATTGTCCTTTTTAATTTTAATCATTTCAATATAGAAAAAAACAAGTGATTGAATAAAAAGGATTTAATCTTATTAGGAAAATCTTTGTTTTGTAGCTTTTTTTCGATGGCTTAGAAGCAATTTTATAAACTATTATAGAGTATTATAGAATTTTTTTTTTTTTTTTTGGCATATGTACAAATCACCTTATGTAAATATTGTCTAACCAAACCTAATAAAATTCGATGGTTTTAAAACACATTTATATAATTAAACGAACCCATACTTCTTTAATGTTAAAAATTTTCTTTTATTCGATATGGGATATCAAAATAAATACTGATATTAACAGTATTCAATTATGTAAAAAAACATAATTAAATTTTGACAAAAAATTTTCCACAAAATTAAATAAAGTATTTTTTTAAAGAAAGTTTAAAATTTTGTTTGTATTTTTTAAAATAGGAGATTTTATACTCTCTTTCTATAAAAAAAAAAAAAATTAATGTGAAAAATGTTAAAAATAAAATTACACATGATATGCCAATTGAGAAAAAAAAATTATAATCCTACATATATAAGGGCACATTGAACCTTAAATGAATAATATTTTCATAATTAAAAATAGATTATTATAAATAATATCAAAACTAAATTCACCATGTGATGTGGGGGTGTTTGTATATAAGAAAGTAATTATAATATCTTACATCGGATGTAAGGAAAATTTTCTTATGCACGATACTCGCGTAATGATTTATCTCATTTATTTTATGAATAAGAATACTATTTCATCCCTTTTAATTAAATATTTTTAAAATTTTTAATAAATATATTAAAAGAAGGGTGATTTTTATAATTTATAATGTCTGAACATGTGGGATAGCCACATAATCTAAGAGAAAACACGATGGGCTTTCACACATGAATGTGATAGAACATCAACGAAAATCAAAAGGGTAGATGTGAGGGGTAGAAATAAATTTAACCATCAATGGTTTGGTCCAAGGTTGGAGAGAGAGAGAGCAGGAAGGAGTGGATGGGAAGCAAGGGCAAGCAGCCCCACCCAACCCCCCACCCCTAATAATAATTATATCTCGGCATGGGGGGGTATGGCTTGGTGGCCCTCCTGTACTGACCAGTCGCCTTCAGTTTGTTTTGGTTTAGGGGCAATGCAATGGTCCAAACTCGGCCAAGTCCTCCCCATCCGCCCCACAGCCAAAGCCTAAAGGAAATTATTAACTCCTCCATCGAGGGGAAGGGGACCTCCACTACCCCCAGTACTTACACCCATTCATCACCATATGCCCATAATTCATGATGAATACTCCACTTTCCACCTGCGTTTCCCTCCTTAAATTCCTTTGACCCTCTCTCTCTCTCTCTCTCTCTCTCTCTCCCCATTTCACAGTCCTGGGAATTATGGCATATTGTTAACGTGCTCTTTATCTTGGCCTTTGTATGTGGGAAACACTTGGGGGATTCAGAAACTGGGCCTAATGAGTGGGAACCATAGATTTGAATTCAGATGCCTTTGCAGTGTGAGTTCTTGGAGGGTGAGTTTGAAACATAGAAATCGGAAATGAGAACAGAGAATTTGTTCTATTTCTTCTGTTTTAAAATATAAAATAAAAATGATTTTCAGACCATTTTTAAATTTAAAAACAAAGTCCATATTTTGAAAATATTAAAAAAATTATAATAAAAAAAAAAAAAGTAGTGGCCAAATTCTTTTTCATGCCTGCATGTAAATTTTGGCACTCTTATCTTCCACAAAAAATGGAGCCTACACAAGTCTTATGAAAGATGACAGGATAGATAAAGTAAATAAAATTGATATGACGTGATCATTAGACAATACGTGGCACACACTCATCATCAAGTGGCCTCAAAATTATTAAATTTAATATTATGATTATTATTATTTTTGGTGCATGACTTGAAATATACTTTTTTTTATGTCAATCATTGCTCCCATTATGCTATAAAAAACAAAATTCAGTCCTGTCCTTTTACTGTTTGGGAAAGGTGCATTACCAATAATGAAAAAACTTGGACAGAAACCCAAAAATAAGTAAATAAAAGATAAGAAAAAGAAGAGAGAGAGAGAGAGAGAGAGGGAAAAACAAGTGATTGGTAGGAAAGGAATAAGGACAAGTTGTAAAATGACTTGAGTTTTTTTCTTGGATAGGTTTGCTTACAGCCACAAGGAGACATGATCATGCTTTTCCAAGATCACTTTGAACAACAATTGCATGTGGGGGGTTTTTTGTCTAAAATTTTTATTTGAAATAATTAGGAAAAAAATTTTGAGTGTCCAAACAATGCTGACCATGCAATGCAAGTTCCAGAGGATTCACAAATTTTCTGTTAGCAAAAAAATTAAATAAAAAAAATTAGCACATCTTTTGGTTTCAAAAATATGAAAAAAAAAAAAAAGATAAAATTAGAAGAAAAGAGAAAATAAAAAAAAAAAAAATATATATATATATATATATATATATATATATATATATATATATTATTTAAAAATACATAAATTTCTAATTAATTTTAAATAAATTTGATTTTCTTTCATATTTAGTAAAATCAAATATAAAAACCATTTTTCTTAACCGATTTTTCTCTTCTTTGTACTTTCTTAATGTTTTTGTTAATTTTAAACAAAATCAAGAACATTTATGAAAAAAGAAAAACTATAAAGAGGGAGTTGTTTTTTCTTTGTTTCTCTCTTTCATGAATATGCCACTTTGTGCATGTAATATTCTGTTTGTGTATCCGTTCCTATTTTCCTTTTTCATATATATATTTATATATACTACTTTGCTTATAAAAAAAATTAAATATTAAAAAAAAAACCCGGATAAAAATACCTAAAAGTCTATGGTCAACTTAATCAAGACGATAAATGTCTTCATCACGCAAAGCAAATTGCAATAAAGTCCTAGCATTAAATGGAGGGATTCTTCCCAGTACATGTATTGACCAAAACAACCCAGATGAAGATGAGACCATAAGCAAAAATCAACAGGGGTACTTGTATGATTGAATTCATGTACAGTTCTGTTCATGAACCCTAATCCCTCATTAATGAAGAAAAATATCCTGCTGTCAGGTCTTTAAACTCGTAGAAATTGATGACTGGGTCCATCTGAGTAGCTAATACTAATTTCGACTTGTCATACAGAAAAGAAAGAAATCTGAATGTATGTCTCGATATACCTGTCATTAATAAAAACCCACAAAGGGTTAGGTGTATGCAACATCATGGAAATAATTTTACAAGCTATATTATGGTCTGCAGGTTCCTATATTGAGAACATTGTCATTAATGACTAGGTCTGAAAATCATATTAAGTACTGAGCACCAAATCAAAGCAATTAATCGCATAGACCGATGATATCTTTGGGATGTAATAAGCATCATTTCTCTAATATGTATAAAGGATTCATCAACCTAATATATGGTTCAAAGTCATTGTATTAGTTATTGAGCAAATCCCGAGACGCATCAGTCTCGATAGCAAATTATATATATGATATGATAGTTAAAAAGCTCAAAAAAAATCAAAAAAAAAATAGTGAATTGGTCAAATAAATAAAAACATTCTCATCTTAATTTCACACCCAGACATTAATTTTTGACAATTGGGGTAACTTGAAAATAAAAAATAAAAATGATTAAAAAAAAAAAAGTCAATTTGGATGGTTTCTTGTTCCATTTTTCCTTGATCCACGAGGGGAAATCATTAATTATTTTCACTTCCATTTCCATTAGACCCGAGTCATGTTGCCATAACTCTCGGTGGTTCTGCGTGTCTAGCGAGTGATCTGATTTGACTTCGAATCAAGCCATTGTCGAATCACACAATAGCAATTGCAACCCTAGTCGAGCTGGATAGTGGATACAACTTGGCTGATTCGTACCAGTATTCACCAGTACTATTCAACCCTGAATTCACGGATATACTAGTTGATTGTAGGTAGAATAACCTACAAAAATAAAAGGGGGTTGAGGCAACAGTTTGCAACTTGATAAAGCGTAGAACCAGCTAAACTACACACGTTCAGATGGGTCTCTATCAGAGGATTAGACTCGGTCTGTAATCCAAAATACAGGATTGAATCGAATCATTTGATCATTTTTCTATTAGCACATGTGCTGAAAGCAGAGTTCTAAAATGACATTTCGAGCCAAGTGTGTCATTTAAATAAACTGAAATAAAGGAAAGTTTATTTGCTTTGACCAACTGAAATCAAGCAAAGGCACAGAGAAAATTATAAAGAAAGGAATTATATAATCTAGAAACGTGATACACGACAAGGGTGTCCACACAGACCACAACGCCTTCTCCAAAAGCACATTTGTTTCATATCATTTCCTCTTCAGGTTAAGTTAGGTCACTGGAAAGTAGAAGAATAAAAGTAAGAGAATCAGAAAAAGGAAAGAAGATAGAACTCAAGTTTTTGACAATAGAAAATGAAGAGTTCCATTGTTTACTAATTTTCACCAAAATTTCTAGTTGGGTCCATCTATAGTACCAAAGGGTACTTCTTCAGACCAAAGGCATCATCCATAAGGTGATACCACATGTACAAGTCAAGTCTCATTGCCCACAACTTTGTGGTCTTATAGTTGTGCACCTAAGTCTCTTTGTTTTATAGCTTATCTTCATTCCTTTGCACTTTAGTCTCATTTGTTTAACCTCGATCCGGTATGTTTGAACGGCCCGGATTTAATATTGGGTAGGTATTGATTCAGTACCTTAGATTTTTCTTTTCCAATTTACTTTTCTTTCAATTTTTCTTTTTTTCCCTTCTCCTGATGCTTCCAAGATCCAAAGCTTAGGCAAAGTGTTAACTATACCCTTCTGTTGTGCATTTGGATAGCCTTGGAGTTTGCTTTTCTTAACGGTTATTTATGTATGGATTGCTTGAATTTCACTTTCTTTGTCTCTGGATTGGTTTAGAACATTTTTCAATTTATGATTATACACCAGGAAAAAAAAAAAGGGTTCCGGGAATATGGACAATTTCTATCATATTTTATGGATTCCTAGCATTTGTTAAACAACCTGGAGATCTTGTATAGGGATTATGCCTTATGTCACAAGGATATTCATATATATACCATGTGTATAATTTTCCATGACCCGTATAGTTTAAACATTTCTATGAACTACAACCAATTATCAATGAAGAAACTACTTTATAATTAGGTCTAAGATCGTGCTCCTGATGTGAGATTGCCATCAAGTGGTGACTCATTGATGCTCTTCCTACAGAATGAAAGCCAAAATTAATAAATTAGCTGGACCAGACTAGTTATGTGTGACGAAAGCAATAATGCAATGTGATAGATAGGTGTGTGGGAAAACTTTAAAAACATTCAAGTCATATTCAACAAGTTCAAATCATAATCCAAGTGTTGTTTTCTCTGGGACCATAAAAGATAAAGACTCTCATAACCTGTTTTGCGGTTGTTAGAGTTGCTGCAGGCACCTTTTGCTCATGACTGTTGATTGCTAGCCTTCTGGGTTTGAGATCCAAGCTGACATCCGCATAGCAGAAATTTAGCGGTCTCTTCTATAAATCTGGTCACCAACAATTCTATCACTTCCACCATCAATCTGGTCATCAAGAATTCGATCCTTTTCCATAATCCACAACAGTACATCAAGAAAGCTGCCTGTAAATTGCATTAGCAGGCTATAATATTAGTTTACCAGTTGTGTTAGTTACATAGATGGCACACAAGCAAGGGTGCCAGGCTTAAAACCCATCAGTGGCCACTAGTCGAGCTTCTCATTCTGTATCTGAATTGACTCCTCACAAAGCCCATTAAGTAATTTTTGACAATTTGCCATATAAATGAAACCAAGAGAAGAAAGGCAGCATCATATGATGAACTTGTCATAATAAATACAATTCAATAGAGCAAGGCAATTGAACAAATCAACTCATTCTATTAAAGAACAAAAGAATCAAAGTTTCAACCCAAATATTAATACTGTACAAAAGACTGAGATTTTGAAAGGCTATGAAGTGATACAACCTTCCAAGATCTTTCACCTATGATAAACATAATTGAGGACTCCGGTCAGAGCATTACACCTGTGGGTTCCAACACCATGCTCCCCAATTTTGTGAAGACGATGAATGTTTACAATTTCTAGGTTGGTTAGATCTGGAAAAACCTTGGGACAAGAACTTGGCTCTTCTTTCAGTATTGTGGTAGGTCTGGTGGTCCAATTCTCTATAATGCTACCTCTCCGACCTCCGTATTATAATGATCATCAGTATTTGAAACTTCTTCCTTCTCAAGTTCTCTAATCAGTTTTTCTATCTGCCTTCTATAAACTGGCATGAAGTGGTCACTGATCATGGTCTGTGACAGCCTCAGCTTGCTATACAACGACCTTGGAGTGAGAAAAATCCCAACCTTATTAGTCTCTATTGACTGAGCATCAACTGTATCATTGGAGATGGTGCCATCACCTTCACATTCTGCTCCTTCAGAGAGAAGGGTAACAATATGCATAATCTTTCCCGGAGGAAAGAATCTGTGTGCTTCCTTCATTTCTGGAGCAGAGCTCTGAGGCGCCTCACCGACCTCTGCAATGGCTGCTGCTTCTTCTTCCCTTATTTCGTTTGCTACATCAGACTCCTCACCATCTGGCCGATTGTAAAGTTCATGTTCAAGTTGTTGCCACAACTCAACTTCAGTCATACGGTCTTCATGTCCATCCTGGGCCATGATGTCCTCATCCTCATCAAGACAAGCATCCCCATGAGAGTGAGGACCCATTTCATCAGAACAAGAACATTCGATTTCTGAACTCCATTCCAGTCCTGATGAAGATATGGGAAGTTCTGTACTTTCAATGGTAGTTTTAGCTCTGGTGGGGGATGTGATAAGAGGCTCAGACGATTCGATTCTAGAGGAAGGTTCTGAGGAATTTCCTGCTTCTTTTGAGTTTGAAACTGCTGTCACTCGATGACGAGGTCCCATACATGACCATGAGGATAAAAGTGCAGGACGAATCCATGCTGCTTGAGCCATGCTCTGGGCTCTTCTCATCACAACCTGTGGACATTAGAAACAGAATTAAACCAAAGTCACTAGGGCACTTAGCCCTAATTATGAGTACAGATCACAGAAATAAACCACCAATTTAAGAAGTTAAAAACTGATTCAGCTAACAGTATTCAAAAAACATGGAGAATGCTCCCTCATTGCTCATAAGGGTAACAATGCTTCCAAGAGGACCTAGAAATAAGCAAGGGAACTCGTCGGGAAAAGAAACAAAAATAATGTTTTTAGTTGAAATTACTTGCCAAATTTCCAATAATAAGATACTATATTATTGTTATGTCCATTTGATGGAAGGACATGGGATAATCCATGGAAACTAGATAATGCATGGAGAAATAGATTGTGCTGAGAAAAAGGGCTACCCGTGTACTGCTGGAAACTGGGCGTAAAATTGCCCCAGCCCCAGCAACTTTTGCTTTAGCACTGGCAATGGATGGAAGACGGGAACTCAAAGCCGAAGCAGAACGATAGACAGTGCTAAGAATTCTTGTACGCTCTATCTGATTTCTCAGATCATTCAGCCAAGCAGATGCTGTCACCTAATAAATAAATTAATTAATTAATTAAGAACAGAATGAATTGATAGTTAACTGAAACTAGGCATACTCAGCAAACTGAAACTAGGCATTTCGGTTTCAGCAGGTAATAGTGTACTTCACAAAAACCTAAACTAGATATCTAACCCACCCCAGTCCAGGATTATTTCCTCTCATAAGCATTGGTATCATTTTGTTAACCCAAAAATTAACATAATATGGGAAATAACTAGGGCAATCTATAAATGTACGTAATATATGTACTGCAACTAGGCAACTAGGCATATTGGTTTTGTCAGGCACAGAAGGCAGCAATCAAAGCATAGTGTACTTGACAAAAACCTAAACTAGATATCTAACCCACCCTAGGTCCAGGATCATTTCCTCCCATAAGCATTGGCATCATCTTGTTAACCCATGACAAAAATTAATATAATATGGGGAATGACAAGGGCAATCTTCAGCTATACTTAATATATATATTTAAGGTAGTATTCTCAAGTTTTAGAAATTCAAAATAACACTTCCAGGCAAACCTCAGCTCGCAAGTCATCCACAGAAGCAGCTGAGAACGTAGGTACTAAATCAGCTCCATTTATAATAGAAACAATAAAATCATTGCCAGATTCTGCCAGTTCCCAAGTCATACAAGCACCTGCATGTGCCATATCCAATCAGTGCCAAAACAGTCTTAAGGAACAACAAACATGTCTCACAACTCAACTAAACAAATGGAAGTGCCAATATCAAAAGGGAGATCACAATAAACGTGGTTGGAAGTGAAATATAACAAGGCCCAAAAGGCATGGATGTCCAAACAGAAAAAAGCACATATAGGATACAGTCCATAATGAATACAAACCTGGAGCAAATGTAACACAAGTAGTTGTTGACAATTCCTTCTGCTCACGCAATACATACGTTAAAAGTGCTGCAGTGCCTCCACCCAAAGAGTGTCCTACAATCTGTAGGAATCCAAAAGAAGAAATTAAAATACAATTTTCTCTCTCAAAAACTATGAACCTCAATAAATATGGCAAATTCAAAAATCAAGAGAATCCAAATGCTGTATTTTGCATGAAGCAATTTTGCATTCTTCTAAGCGATTTTTTCCCAGTAATCTCAACAAGATATTTCTAAGAAGTCCATAATTATAAGGAAAATAATAAACTAACTGATAATCAGGAAGAAATTCAGAAAAAAGAAATTTCAACACAATTTTCTTTCTAAAAAACTATAAACTTCATTAAAAATGGCAAAATAAAAAATTAAGAGAATCCAGATGCAGTATTTTTGTATAAAGCTATTTATGCATTCTTCTAAGCTCTCTTTTTTTTTTTTTTTGGGTAATTCCAACAAAATATTTCTAAGAAGTCATGATTATAAGGAAAACAATGGAATACCTACTAAATTCAGGAGGAAGAAATTGAAGAGAAAAGAACAATGCCAACAAATTTAATGTATTCTTGAAAGCACTCAATAATAGGAACCAATTATATGGTGCAATGGTAGAAGCACCACAATATCTTGGATGCTTAGGTTTTAGTCTTGAACCAGCCACTTCATGCAAAAATGTGAACGTTAGGACTACAACCAACTTATCCCTCCAAGAACTCTGTTTGGTGGGATGGTCACAAGCATAGTCATTAATTCATAAAATGTATTATATATCATTTTTACATTTTTCCGCATCATGTATCGTTTTTTATATTTTTTTGTATCATGTATCATGTCCTATCATGGTTTTTTTCTTTTTATATATAGTGAAAACAAATAGAAAAATATTCATACATGTGTGTGTGTGTATATATTGGAAACAAGAAATATAAAGTAATATATAACCAATTTCATGAAAGATAGCAGAATTTAATGAGTTAAACTATATCATACCGTATGAAAATATTAAATGTTAAGAGTTTGAAAAAGTTTAATTTAATAAAATATGAGTTTAATGTATAGGTTCATCACAAAATCCATAAAAATAAACTTTTTTTATAGGCAATAAATTAACACAAAAATAAGCTTTTTAAATTTTTAGGTTTGACTTTTAGTTCCAAATTCTAACAATGCAAATGCATTATATGTGTGTGGGTGGGTGGGTGGGTGGGTGCATGTGGCGCACGCCCGCGCTTATGTGTTATCCACAACTAGGCACTTTCAATACAATTGATCTTTACCTATCAAAAAGCAAAAGAAAAAAAAATGTTCATGTTATCTCAAAAGTTCCAACTTTTCATGATCGTTGGCATTCCTTCCCCATTGATTTTTTTTTTTTTTTTTTTTAAAAAAAAAAAGTATACATAGTGAAAGTTTTTATTCATCAATCACTCTCATTTTCAATGTCAACATTCAAACGATTCAAATAAAAATTCTCTAATATTCATTGTAAAAATGAATTTACCCAATTTCTAATATGGGTCTTTAACAACAAGAACATGGCTTTTCTTTTAAGATTATTTTACCTCTCTCCTTTTTATGATCAATTTTTAGCCTTTCTATATTTTTAAACAATTAATATATCCTTTCTATATTTTTAAACAATTAATATAATAATTCTTTTAATAAAAAAAATGAATTTGATTTTTCTTAAAGATTATAAAAAATAGTTGAAGGTATATGCATAGTTGTATCATGTATTGTATATGTATCATAAGATATATTGAGATATAGATTGCAATACATATTGATCTTCATAAAAATTGTATTGTATCGTTGTATCACAAGTTTTTAACAACTAAGGCGACAAGGTCAAGGGCTTATCTTGCAAGAACCAGTAATAAATAGAACAATTGCCTACAAAAAAACGTAATAAATAGAACAACAGAAGAACAGAAAAAGAAACATGCAAAGATAACACAAATTTAACCAACAATATTCCAATGTTAAGGTTTTTCAAGGGGAAAAAATTCTGAAGGAAAAGCAGGTAGATAAGATGCTCCATCTTCCTTGTGAGATACTAGAAACTAATAGAAAATTATTTAAGAACAAAGGACTAGAATTATGTTTCAAATTATATATTAAATTGACAAGGATAGTTACAATCTAAATTTCCATATTATTTATTTACCTTAACTTTATAATCAGGATATTCGCCAAGTGCTTTAGTAAGACAAGGAGTTGAAAGCTTTGCAATCCACCGAGCAGCTGCAACCATTCCACAATGTGCATAACCTAAAACTAAATTGCTGACTCCTCCTTCATGAACAACAGTGTGATGGAATGGTACCACTGCTCCGGTCGCAGCTGTCAGGGTATCTTTGATACTATGAGTTCCACGAATCAATAAGAGGAAATATTTTGTTTTGTGATCAGCTAGAATTGTAAAAGCTGGCTTCAAAATCTGCATAGAATGAGCAATAAACTTCAGAACTTCAGAACGGAACACCACCAATTTTCTGCTCCACCATGCTCTCTCTCTTTTTCCCAATCCACACAAACAAAACAAACAAAAAGGAAAAAAGCAAGAACAAGAAGTGGAAGGAAGAAATACATCCAAATCAGTAAACACAGCTGAACCATTGAACTTCAGGATCACTTACCCCTGCTTTGGGCTCATGAAGGAGAACATTTTCTATGGAATAGCCGGTCTCCTCCAAAAATAACAGGAAGGGCTTTTTTGAGAAATGCCAACAAAGGGTTAACAAGTTTAAGAGATATCTGAGTTCTGCGATTATTTCTGGTCCTTTGAGCTGCAAACTATCTTCACCACCAAACACGCTACCAACATGTAAGTTCCCCTGCAAAGTAAAGATACAAGGTAAAATATGTGGCCTAATAAATAAAAGCCATTGTGTGCCTTTGGTTCACCAGCATCTAAACTTGCGAAAGGCAATCATATTTCTAGAAAAAAATTACCAAAATGTAATGGAACATGATTGCTCTTTTATAAAATACTAAATCCCCTCCTAGTTAAAATCAGACTTTGAAAGTCTTCCATAAAAGCAGGTATGAACTGTGGTCCTGCTTAATAAAAGGAGATTAAACAGAGTTTTTTCTCCACAGGTGTGCCATATGTGCAAACAGATATGCAAATCAGGTAACCACCATTTTTTCCTTTTAATCACACCATCCATGGGGAAGCACTTAGACAATATAATAAGAATTAGCTAGAAAAAAGGGGCATTACGCCGTTTTCAGTTTGTACTCCCAGGATTTGGAGGTATTCTGGTGTCATACTGACATTTTTGGAGGAACATCTAGCAAAAAGAAAACCTTTATATCAGCTTTAAAGATCCAACATAAGGTAAGACAATCACCTACACTACTATAACCTGTCAATTTCTCAGAAAATTTTGATAAATGTGAGATGATCCAGATGTAATCAATGCTTATTTGATAGGATTAAGAAATCCTAAAAAAAACAATTAAAAAAATGGCAATTCCTAGGATTACCTTTTTTTTTTTTTTAATCTTTACATTTCTAGATTGAAGCACTGTTTTTCTCTTAAGTCTCCAAAGATCAATAAGGCCAATTTGCATCCAGTTGCCAAAGAAGGTGTTCTTACTTCAGAAGAATATCAACAAGGATTCAATAGTCAGTCGTCATATTCAATTGAACGTATATGGTTAAACACATTTAAAATTCGAGCAATACTATATTACTATAACTAATTCACCAAAATGATTCTCCCATCGAAAACAAACTACATTTTCCCTCGACTTCTTAAAAATTAATCCCTGGCCATAGTCTACCTCACAAACCAGTCCAAGTGATTCAGAAAATCTATCAATTTTGGTAAAAGTTAACTGTTCCATTCATCAAATAGAGAGAAACATTCCCCCCACCAAAAAACAGAAGTACAGACAGAAAGCAAACCGCAATACAATCATATGCTAAATCAGAACTACAATAATAAAAAAGTCCTCACCTGTCTTTTCAGAAGAAAATTGATCCCGAATGCCAACTCGCCAATAGGCCACTTCCCCAAAGTCTCAGAATAAGTAAACCTAAGTGTCTCTGACAAAGTCGAGATCGTCTCCAGCCAAGTGGCCGGCGCTTGAATCATCCTATGCGAAACTCTCTCAATCCCTATTGTAGCGTGATTGTTCACATTTTCATCGTCCTCTTCCGTAGACCGACCCGTCTGCAATTTCTTATTCAATGTATAGTATAAAAGAGCAGCCGCCCCAGCCGCCGTCGCCATAGTCGCGGTTGCCATGACTCTGTGATCCCTACAGCAAAAAAATCAAACACAAAACAATCAGCTAAATTACCATACTAACTGATATTTGATCCAACAATCCCGTTTGGCCGCCAAGAAAATCCGAAGCTTCTACGCTTTTCTCACTAACCAAACATCCAAAGCACGGAAATTCACATAAATGAATCACAATCAAATTGAATAACCTGAACATAATCACAAATTTCCGTAAACAAAACCCTAAAATCCCAAATTTGGGAAACATTTTTATTGGGATTCTACTATTCAAAGCGAGAGAAAAATAATATAGAAAAACCAATAAACAAAACAAAGTACACAATTAACAAACCTGAAGGACTTGATTTTCACGGAAAAATTCGAAACCTCGGTTTCTAAGGGATATACCAAAATGAAGTGATCAATGAGAAAGAATTTGGATTCAACGATAAACTTTCTTTTCTTTTTTATTATTATTATTATTATTATTATTTTCTTAGTACGGGGTTTTTCTCTAGAGAAGTCGTATGTAGGCGAATGATATATACTTGGAGGAAGCAAAACGCAGGGGGAGGTGTGACCGTGTGAGAATGTGTGGGGTCCACGGACACGTGTCGGTGAGAGGAATAAACTGCCGCTGAAGCAACCGAAATATGACACCGACTAGACCTGTAGGCTGTAACCAAATCGGGTGAGAATCGGAAAATGGAGATCGAGATCTAGGAGGAGGTTTCTCTGCAGTTACTGAAGTTGTTGATGTTGTTGTGAAGGTAACGATGGGGACAACACGGATTTGAGAGATTGCAGGGAAATGGAATAGGTTTGCTTTGATTTTGGCTCGTTCCACGCGTTTTGTTGCCTCAAATATGAGAGTGGGCGGCTTTGATTTTAGTTTACAAAAATAATGATTTCCCAAACGAAATTCAATTAAATTAGTTCCTAATCTTCAATAATTTATTGGATCTTTAATCATGTCATTAAATAAAACTTAGGTGTTGCTGAGATATATTTAATAGTTTTTAAAAAATAAAAATAAAAATAATAGTAATTTGTATATAAAAATATAATTAGTATTTTTTAAAATATAATACTACCTATAAATATAAAAGTTTTAAAATTTTGTTTATTAAATAAAAAAAATTAAAAACACGATAGGCTAAGGAAGCGTAAATCGTATAAATTTAAACTTTTTGAAAAATTGATAGTTTAATAAAAGATCGTGGTTTCGAATCACCTCTTATAGTTTATATATTTCTTTTTTCATTTGTTTCCCCATTTATTTGTTCCATATAAATCTAGTTCAAAATAAAATAAATTAAAATTTTATTTTTAAAAATAAAAAAGAAAAAATATATCCAAACAATAGAGACTAATTAGTAGTATTTGTTTTTTTACTTAATTCTAAATAGAAAAATGCTTAATAGTATTAAATATTAGGTTATTTGTTTTTATAGTATTTTATTTCTATTAAGTATTAAAAAGTAAAAAAAAAAAAGAAACTTATGTTATTTTTTTATTTAGAAAAAACTACATATTTTGACTTTTTCTTTTTAATACAAAATTTATAATAAGTCATGAAAAAAATAAAAAAACAAACAATCTAAATTCTAAAAATAAATTATTTTCAACAAAAAACCAAATAAACAAATACCACCTTAAAAATAATTAAAATTAATCCCATCTCATAAAATTAATCCCATCTCACAAAATCGTATCCAATGGATACATCCTATCATACGTAAATATTGTTAAAATTTAATCCCACCTCACAAAAATGTACTATACCTAATATTGTCCTTTATATAATTATATATACTATATAGTAAATCATTTGACTATATATTAAATCATATTCTACAAAGTCCACCCATCAATCCCCCCAATTCGCATTGTAAGCGTTCGAGGCTTGATTGCAAATAAATAATAATTGATTTATAAATATCATAAGTAATTTCAACTTCTAAAGAGCTAATAGAAGGAAGCCTTCTCCATCAATCACTTGGAGGTCATTTGCAATGATTCTGATTAAAACATTAATATGCATTTCCAATCTCTCTCAAAATCACTCCTAAACAAGTTTTTAAGAAAATCAGTCCCAAAAGAGTTCTTAACCATATGATTTCCTCCAAACTCCAGTGATCTAACACTTTGCATTTTTAAATCAAGTTACAAAAGAAAGTAGAGCAATGGAAACAGAAGAACCAGTCAGCCTGATAACAACAGTCTCGATAAAGCGACTTTAAGCTTGTCCCAGAGGACTAAAATTACAGAAAACAATAAGCATTTTCTGAACTAATAATCATACTTGTCCAGGTGGTTTCAGGTAGAGATCAGGACTCAGTCGCGCTCGCTTATGGCAGTCAAGTGCTCGTCGATCTCCTCGGTGGACAACACTCTGAAGGCAGGGCTGTCAGTCCTCACCACTCCAACCTGTCAAAAATAACAGCAGTTCATTAACTTTATGGGAGGTTCTAGGTTCAAGTCAAATCTCAAATTCTTGTTCGATAATATTAATGGAAATCAAAAATAAAAAAGGAAAAAAAATTCCCAAATAGGAGGGCCTAGTTCGATTCGTAGATGTCTGCAAGAGTTGGATGTATCTTTTATCTTTTTCCAAGAAATGGGAACATGTGACAGTGGATAATAGGGGGATGGATCATTCCTCTCCTTATACTTCATTGAATATTTGAATTCTGACTGACAAACTGGAAGGAGATAAGAACCACCACTGAGGTGAAATAGGACCTGGGAGATGGATTTCTTGTAGAGACTTTAAACCGGATAAGTATGTGGAGAGTTGGGAAAATACTCCCAGTTCACACTGGTTCGTGTTTGGAACAATGGAATAGAAATGGGAATAAAAAATCCATTTCATTCTCATTCATTAATGTGTTTATGTTACCTTTCAGAATGGGAATGAGAATATAAAAAATTTAGTATGGAAACCACATTTCCTCTCACTAGGGTTTTGATTCCTCTCTTCTACATGGTATTGTGATTCACCTTTATTTTCATCCTATTTTCATTACTATTCCCACACATACCAAGTGCAAGCTAAGAGCACGTTTTCGGTAAGACCCATTGACTAGCACCATTATGCTGCAAATGCAGGATGATAGTGATGATCACCCAGGAATCAGAGTGAAGTCCCACAGTCCCAGAGCATGTATCCTTTGAGTTTGATGGGGTCTCCAGGCTTTGGTGGCATGCAAGGTAAATCAAAAGTTCAAAGAGGAGTTCAAGGTTTACAATTAGGAACTTCTCATTTTGGAAACGGAATGTTTATTCTGATATAATTTCCAAAGCAATGAAAAACAGAAGAAATGCCTAAGAAGGAGATGGGAGATACCGAAGATCACAAGGGAAATATGGTATATAATCAGCTTGGAAAAATGAGGAGAGATTTAAAGTTGAAGTTAACATGGCCTTCCACTGAAAATTGCTGATTTTTTAACTAATTGGAAAGGGAAAAACAATTGACTAGGCTCTTTGGAGAAGAAAATGATATAATTTGGAGTTAGTATAAATGAATCCATTCATCCAGAAGCTAGATATAGAGCCATACTCAGGAGAGATGATAACAAACATTGAAACTGATCCCCAGCAAGGGGACACTCACCATGTCAATGCAACCAAAGAACCAAAAAGCCTTGTAGAGCTCCTCATAATAAAACTATAGCAATAAACAACTAAAAAAAGGACATTTTCAGTACCTCAATCTCGTTGGGCTTGAAGTCCTCTTGCAAAACTGATTGCAGGGCAGAAATAGCGGTCTATAAAATAGAAGCGTTGAAGTGATGTTAGACCACAGGAAAGGAACTAAGAACATGATTGTTTCTACAAAAGGACCATACTTTTGCTAAAAGCTCGATACAATCTCTGGATCAGGCTGCAGAATATTGTATTTCTACAAAGTTGTTTATATATCTTTTAGGAAAGAAGGTGAATCAAAAAGGCAAGTTGCTAGCTTTCAGAGTTTAGTACTGTGCCTTTCAATCTCAAGTTTTTCAATTTAACATTCAACACCAGAAAAGAGAGAGGGGACACATAGAATGAAATGAAAACCATATGCCACAAGTAAGACCAAAGACCTCTCCATGTGCCATAATTAGAAATCCAGATTCCTGAAAAGAAAAAAATACACCTACCTGAACTGTCTCATCATATGAAAATGCAGGATCATTTTTCATTTTCTTCTCCAGGAAGTTAATTGCCTCTTGCTCTTTTAATCCAGCACTTGTTGCCTAGAACATATCAGAATGAATTTATTAAATATGGAGTTTCTTTGGAGTTGCAGTCAGTCAAAAAACAAGCAAAACATGACTCTGAAATACTAAGGGATCAGTGAATCCATATTAACAGCATCATGAAGTCTGAACTAGCAACGGACAGCTACTATCTAGAAAAAAAGACATCTATTAACACAAATACACAATTAAAGAAAGCCCCAAGAATTCAAAAGATAAATTCTTCCTCTACAACAACGGATTTCCAAATCAATGGGTAAAACAAATATAACCAGTAAATATATTATATATCATCAAGCTGCTATGTCCATATCTGATATGCATATGTAGTAGTCGTCATGTTCATGAAAGCATTATGACTATTTTAAAATAAAAATAAAAATAAATATAATATTATACAATTGGAAAACCAATCAAAGCAAACAAAATCAGCAAACATGAGGGAAAAAATGTTTACATATTATCCTCCCAATAAAAGTACACCAAACTAATGTCTGTGATGTAAATAATATTTGTCTTACCCATAAGGTTGAATAGAGTTAATCCAGTACTAGAGATTTTTTTTTTTAATCAGAAACAAGAGATGTATTTATTAAGGTTAAAAAGAATATGAGGAGGATGAGGAGTCCTCCCCACGATTACAAAAAAAAACTGATCAAAATATGATTGAACTCCTCCACCATACAAGGAGTCTATACAAAAGGTTTAGACTACAACACAATATACAAATATGCCATCTCCCCAAATTATGACTAATCTCCTCTCAATGATCTCCAAACCCCTTTGATCTACACAATGAATGCTAATAGAGTTGAATAACACTAAGAGGAATGCCTTTGAAAGCCTCAGTGCGTGAGACCCAAAAAGAGGAAAGAAGTAAAGTGAAAAAAAAATGTATTAACACCCAATGGACATATCATAGGAGTTAATTATGTTGCTTATGAGAGGAGTTTTTTTTTGGATATTATGTTATATTTTCTTTCTTCTTCTTTATTTGTTTATTTATTTACTTTTTTTGGTTAAGTGGAATTGAGCCTGGAACCTTCCCATCCCCACTCCACTGTGCCACCCAAACCAAGCTTCTGGGCATTGATTATGATTGGTATTATAGAGAGTCAACAAAAAGCCAAGAGGAGTAAAGAAACTGAGAAGTGTCAGAAGTAGTTATTGGATTCAGTCTCGAAGCTGAAAATTTCCAATGCTATTCCATTCTTTTTTGACATACTTCTGTATTCTATATATAGAATATGATAGAAACAACTTGTATATACCTTATGGCCAAAGAAATGGCCAGCTGGGTCACATTTGAAGAGGCGAGGTCCATTTTCATCATCAATACCCAAGATCATGGCAACTTCCAAAACAAATATAGAGAATGGTGAGAAAAAAGGACATCAGGAGAAAGCTAACGAATTATCAAATTTCAAGTAAAAACCCTAGCTCTAGTAATGTAATTGCATCAGATGATCTTTAAACTATAAAGGAAATTGTCCATGACTGAGGAAAAGACTAGAAACAAACCTACTCCAAGAGGTCTCATGTATGCATGTTGAGTATAGACTTGTGATTTGTCAGCAATCCTGAAAGGACCCAACAAAATTCATGTCTTTTAGAAAACAAAATGTAACTGATATCTCTAAATCAAACATATCAGCATAATTTGTTGAGTAGTCAATAACTGTATGCCAAAGAATTCAGTGGTAGCGGAAAATAAGTGGACCAAAATTACAATACCATCTAGTGGGATTTAATAGGAACAAAATTACAATACCATCTGGCCAATACATCTACAGGCATTTCATATCCATATCTGAAGCGAAACTCGGCTGCTTCATTCCTTGCTTGTTGAACCAAAGTCCTTGCATCAGCTGGAAAATGGCATGCCAAAGATTACCAAAGGTTCACTAATCCAAAAGAGCCTTCGATATGAAATAACATCTTGACCTCACCACTCAAGAAGATGTAGCAAACCTAAACTTTGGACTGATAAAAGTAACAACCGACAGAAAACGTATACCATAAATCTAGAACAAATTTTGTACTATTACATGTTACCATTAACCAAACCAATCATAGGTAAAACACCAAGTAGAAAACAAAACATGGAACAGAAAATCGCAAAATCAATACAATTGAGCTCACTGTTTGAAGTCATAAGACATGCTCCAATTGAATCAATAGAAGACAAAATTTTCCTAGGGAAACAAAGGTTGAGGAGCAAAGAGATATTCCTTTGAGAAGCAAAATTGGGTTTCATGGTAAAAATTCCAATTGAGATAGATGGAATCAACAGGAAAATATTTTCTGAAAATTTTCAATATTTATATACACAAAAACAATCAGCTCCGAAAGGTAATAAGATGCAAACCAGTCATGCCAGTGGCTAACAACCCCAGGAACTTGGTGATGGGGAAAAGATGTGTGACACTGGTCTGATCCAAAAGCTTGTCCTGCATCAAATTTCAAAACTAATAAATTTGAGGTACACATAATAACATAAAATATTAATGTAATCCAACAACAATACTTACAGGAACCTTCTTCTGTGTTACAACACAGACTGAGTCCTTTCCTCGAACACCAATGGAGGTGATTCCAGAAGCCTTAACAGCTTTAAATGCATACTCTATTCATATAGAAAACAAAAACCACTCAGATTCGACAAATGAAAAAACATATAATTCTGGTTGTCTGGTGAGAAACAAAGGGTAATAATTGAATCCAAACTATCCAATTAATTACTTCATCAAGCAACCAAATCTGGGTCTCGACAAATCTGTGATCTATGCAAGCCCCAAATCCTACACTGTGTTGTTTCATTTAACACAAGAAGAAAATCTCAAAATCTTGCCTCAATCGAGCCAAACAGTTAAATCTAATAGTATTCAGTGCTCCTTCCTTTTCCTACATTTCCTCAGAAACCAGATAGAAAAACCCCCGAAATGCTTTTGAAAGAAAAAAATAAATAAAAATACTGCAGTTTATTACACCCAGCTACAATCAACTCAACATATGACTCCACAATGTTCAAGTTTCTATCGCTGAGAGAAATAACGGAGGCTAATAACGCAAACTATTAAGATTACTCCTCGGAAAAAATGCAATAGAACTATTATCGAAATTTCAAACTTCTTTCTTCGTTTTCTCAGGAAACTAACGGGGGATTAGGTCAAATCAGGGATGAGAATTCATACCTACTTGGAAGAGACGACCTTCTGGAGAAAAGATTGTAATGTGACGATCGTAGCCACCTCCACTTCCGCGACTCATGCTTTGATACTTTGATTTCCGTTTGGGGTTTCGTGCGGAAGAGACTTGCAGAGAAAAAGAGCTATCGAGAGAAGAAGGGGAAGCTTTCTTCGCAAGAATACAGAAAGAAGCACACTCCTGTATAAATGTATTTGGAACGACATAAAACGACGTCGTTTGAATGGGTTCCTCTGAGCCCAGTCCAATAAGTTTTGCTTTTGGGCTTCGGCCTCGACTTAGAAGCCTATTTCACTTTATAGAGCTGGTAACATTTTCAAAAATAATATTTAATAATCATTTTTAAAAATAAATTTAAATTATTTTTAGAAATAAAATTTTGTTTGGAATTCAAGTATAAATAACCGTTTTCTTTACTAGTTATCTATAAAGGTGTTGTACACTTATCAGTTAGCTCAGCGTTTCCCATATTAGAATTTTTTCCTCCATATTTTTTTTATCTTTCATTTATGTTATTCAAAACTAAGAGTTTGTTTCGTATAAATTATAGAAAGTGCTTTTAACATGAAAAAAATGTATTTGAAAAAAAAAAATTTAATAAAATTTAAAAAGTATTTTTAAAAATCTAAAAAATCATTTATAGTATTTTTTTAATAAACAATTAATATGTAATTCTCTAAAAACACTTTGAATAAAACCACTATAAAACACACTCTAAAAGTGTGTTTTAATAATAATTATATGAAACATTTTTAACTTTTTTAATACTTGAAAGATACAAATTTTATAATGTTAGAAAAGTTAAAAGCGTTTCATAAAATTACTATCAAACAAGTTTCAATAATGTGTTTAGCAGTGATTCGGAGAAGTGTTTCTACCATTTTCAACACTTAAAAATAGAAAATTTAAAGCATTATAAAAACTAAAAACACTTCATAATATCATTGTAAAACACAGTCTAGATATAGTCAAGTATTTCATTTTCATTTTCCTGTCACACTTCCCAATTGCCAAACATGACCTAAAAGGCAATTAATTACTTTACTAAAGCCTAAACTAGCCCAAGATGAACCCAACTTGGGCTAAATCCCAGTTAGCCCAACCCAACTTTACATCGAATAGCCCAACCCCGGCCCAAAGATCTGGGCAATCGTCCTTCGGCCATGATGGTGAATCTTACCATTTTCTTAGCTTCACTTTAGGGTTCCCACTCTGCATTGTCGCCTCCGAGCTAGGGTTTTGCCGCATTCGAAAATGGGCCACTCCAACGTCTGGAACTCGCACCCCAAGAACTATGGCCCTGGTTCACGTACCTGGTGAGTCCAATCTCTTCTGTCACTGTAAATTTACATTTCATGATTTCTCAAAACCCATCGTTTTGATCTCATACTGACTCGCATTTTCTGATTTTCGAATGTATTGATTCTCTGCAATTGTTTGATTGGAAAATATTATTGTTTTAACACCATTTACCCTCGAGTTTTCATCATTATGCTATTGATATGTACAATAGGCTGTGTTGTTGAAGAATTTGTATGTTGTGGTTTGTAATTGGGATCTTATACTGTTGTTCACAATTCTCTGCAATCGTTTGATTTTGGAATATTATTGTTTAACGCCATTTACCATTGAGTTTTTATCATTGTGACATTGATCCGTAGAATAAGCCGTGTGGTTGAAGAATTTGTAAGTAGTTGTTTGTATTTGGGATGTTATACTATTCATGTTGTTTGGCATTTATTGATTTGTGTGACTATGTGAATGTGGGGCTTCATTGTTTTTTTGTATATACGATTGAGCTTCCATCATCAGATGTTAGAATGTGTGAGCTTCATTGTTGAAGATTTAGCATCACGTGGGATGTTTAAAGGTTGTAATGGCAGAAAATTTCTGGGTACCAACGTCTTAAAAAATTCAGTGAAATGGAAAGCAGTTTGTGTCATTTTCAAGAAGTGCCAAAAGTGTTCTTGTGCTAATTGCTATAAGCAGATACAATTCAATGTGGGGATGCAGTTTAAAATGATGGAACCTTTTTTATTCCATGTTTCACATCTTTTGGGAAAACAAAGTGGGGATGCAATTTAAAATGATGTGGGTTCTCACCTTTATGACAAGGCTATATTTGGTATACAAGGAGAAGCGAGAATGTAAGAAAGGAAACAAAAGAGTGAGGAGAAATACAATTCAAAATTGATTCAAATAAAATTTTTAATTCACTCTTTTTTTTTCTTTTTTTTTACTTCTTTCACCTTTCAAAAAGAAGTGAAGAATTTCAAAATGTATAAATTAGGGTTTCATATTTTTTCATTGCAATCAGATAAGTTATCGATTTTCCTTTTATCATTTTTTGTTTTTTTCCTTCTCTTGTTGGCTACTTATCTTCAAGATTCAATCAGGGACTAAAGGGGGCTAACGTTTGAAAAGTGAAGTGGGTTTCATATGTTGACCTTCTAATTTCTATATTTGTTTTTGTAGTCTTATAACAGATAATTTTATTCTTTTGACAAACGGACTTCGAATGATTATATAACGATTTCTAAAACACTTTTGTGAATGTGTTATCAGCCGTGTTTGTGGGAACCCACATGGTTTGATCAGGAAGTACGGGCTCATGTGTTGCAGGCAGTGCTTCCGCAGCAATGCCAAGGAGATTGGCTTCATCAAGGTCAGTTTTTGATCCTTGTGATATCTCTTTAGTCTGGAAAAGCAAACTTATTGGGCAGATCCTATTAACAAGCAGCAGTCATGGTTTGGATCAGATCTTTTGCTGTGTTATGTGTTTTGGACCAATGTTATGTGTTTTACATAAAAAATCCCGATACTAGATTCCCCAACAAAAACATTCTCAAGCTTGTGCTTCTGAGCCACATGGGCATCCACATGGTCTAACTTTTTTTTTCTCTTTGTACGTGACAAAATTGGTAACTAGGTTTATTTTTTATATATTTCTTTCAACTCATTTTACTTATCTTTCTTCATCTATATAAAGATCAAATAATTTATAAATATATAAGTTTCTAACTAATTATAATTATAATTTTATTTTCTTTCACATTTTTATGGTAAACCAAACATGATAAAATCATTTGCCTTAGCATTTGCTTTCATTTCCTTGGTAATTTTCAGTAACGAAATATGGCTTGAGGTGACTGTTACCTGCAAGCATTTGCAAAATATAGATCTTTGTATATTTTTCTCTTCTTTTTATACCTTTGCATCATCTCAAATGCCTAATGGTTTATTCTGTAAATTTCTTTCCGCTCTTCAGTACCGTTAAGAAAGAGGATGCTTCTATTTCAGTACTCGGCATGCAATGGATTACCAACGATTTACAATTGATATCAGCAGAAACTCGAGGAAAGTTATTTTCTTAGTCTGTTAAGCGCTCTAGACAACATCTTCAATTCTGTAGACTGCTAATGTTTTGATTCTACACCACCTTGAATGCTGCTGTTATTTTTCAATTCTGTTGCCAAGTGAATTATCAGTTCTTATTTACTTCTTTTTTTCCTTTTGATTCTACTTCTGTTTGGGAATTTGAATGTTTTTTCCCTGTGGGAATTGGGATAAAGCTTGAACCAATGAAGTTGATGTCCATCAATAGAAGATCATTTTCAAAACTCTTTGTCAAGCAAACCTACTCATTTAACTCCTAACCAAAATCATGGAGCTTTTTTCAACTCATTTCTTATTCAGGCAGGATATAGGACCACGATGGCTGTGCTATACGACCATGACTTGTAGCAGTAAAATTTGAAATTCGTGTGCCATGTCCCTCCAACACAATGATAGGACCACTAGGCTTAGCCATGAGATGAGATAGCCCTTTTTTCACTGGTTTACATCTGGCCGGTCTGCTCGCCTCCCAATTAATGGCTTGTGTCCACCCTCGTTATAATTGGTAAGGTTGTTGAGGCTCTCATTTGCTGGAACCGAAAGGTTTGTCAATGGTGGGGCTCCTCCTCGCTTGGTTCTTGTTTGGGTTGATTTTGAGAAGTGAAAAAGGCTTTTTTTGAAGCTTGATAAGAGCTTTTTAGAATGTTAAAAACGTGACATTTTTTTTTCAAAATTTAATATAAAAATCTTGATAGTGTTAATGTTACTTATAGAAATTCAAATGTTTTTTTTATTTAAATGTCAAATTAAGATTTTTTACAAATTATTTTATGATGTTTTATAGAATAAAAATGTCTTCGGGAACTTGAAATGATTTTAATATTTTTAAGAATTTTTTTGTTTTTCAGTTGTTGAATGTGTTTTCTTGTATTTTTATTCTAAATAATAAAAATTTGTTTGCGAAAATAGTTATCAAATAGGATCTTTAGCAAAACAATTGAGTTTTTGAAAATTGTTTTGTAATGTTTTATAATACAAAAGTTTATTTAGAAATCTAAAATATTTTTAAGTTATTTTTTATATTTTAAAATATGTTTTAAAAATAACTTATATGTGATATCTTATTTTTCTTATCATTTTTCATAATTGCATTATTTTTTTAAATAATAAAAAATAACCAAAAAAAAAGTTGTTTTGAAAACATCTTAATTTTTGTTTTAAAAAACACAACTTTTTTTTCTTTTTTTGTCAAACATTATTTTCTTTTTTTTCTTTTTTGTTTTAATAATTAAAAAAAACTGTTTTCAAAAGCAATTATGAAATATACCCTTAGTATTTTTTTAGTTTAAATCGGAGTAATTGACTACAAACTTGATCCAACCCACCCTAGATGCACATTGATTTACAAACTTAATCCAACCCACCCTAGACGCACATTGACTATTGACTACAAACCTAATCCAACCCACCCTAGACGCGCATTGACTACAAACTTAATCCAACTCACCCGAGATGCACCCATAATTCTTATGAGCGAAAAACTTAATTGTCCAACTTTTGTGTATTCACGCTTGAAAGACATGCTTTTGTTACGTTCAATGAATTGGAAGTTGGAACAACGTGCAGCTTTCTTGTGGGCCCGTGGTTTGATTTTGGGCATCACACTTTTTGTTGTCTTTCATTTCAAGATTCGGTTATGAATCATTACTGTCGGTGCCATTTACGATTCTACTATTAATCTGTCATGCATGCATCCTTTCTTCCTTTTTTGACGTCCTAGCCAGACTGTAGATGAAATCATATGTCCATGCGGAGGCATTAGGAGACTCTATTTTCTAATGTTTGGTAAATAACTAAATATTGACGAGAATGACGAGGATGGTGGACACTGGACTTTAAGGGGCATTTAATTAAAATATGATATTTTTAAAATAGTTTCTAAATAATTTTTTTTTATAATATCAATTGAAAGTTATCTTTTAAGAGTATAATTTCAACTTAGATGTAGAAGTTGTCTATTTAAAATACAACTTTAAAATCGAAACATAATTTGAGATTGAATTTATCATATTTTAATAAATAATTTTTTTAAATCATTGTTTTTTATTTAAAAAAAAAAAAACATTGTAAAGGCGTATTTGATTATTGTTCTTACAAATAATTTTGTCAAAAAAGAACTTTTTGATTTTTGGCAAACTAATAATAAAAAATGGATTTTTTCAAATTATTTTTAAAAAATATTGTTTTTGACAACATGTATTTTTTTCTTTTAAAGAGTATTTTTTAATCAAAGGTTTAAGATATAGAGAATAATTTAAAAACTTTTGTATTGCATTATGACACCTTCATGAATAACAATTTGAGAAAAATATTTTTTACATTTGGATTTTTAAAAAGAAATTTGTTTCCACAAAACAACTGAAAATTTAGGCCTTTTTCTAAACAAATAGTTTTTAAAAACAATTTTTGAAAATTATTTTACACAATAAAAGTCTGTTTAAGAATATAAAATTATTTTTAATATTTTTAAATTTGTTTTAAAATTAATTTTTATTTGTAATCATTATACGTGTTTATATAATTATTTTTTAATACAACTCTAAAAAACTAATTAAAAAACAATTAAAAAAAATTTGAAAACACTCTATTTTTGTTTTGTTATAATAAAAAACATAAATAAAATAAAAAACAGTTTATAATTATTAAACGTGTTTGTCAGTTTTTATTATTCTTAAAATAAAAAACTGTTTTCGAAAACAGTTGCTGCATTAACAATTATTTTTTGAGAAGTAATTTTAAAAACATCATATATTGAGCCATTCATGGTGGGTGGGCAGGGTGGTGGGGGTTGTGGGGAGTTTGAGCTATTTTTATACCTTTATATTTTTTATTTTTGTAAAAAATATGAATAATAAATAAAATAAAATAAGAATATTTGGTCATTTGCAATGTTAATATAAATATATTTTCTTAAAATTAGTCTATGTGGCATTGTAAGCCCTAGTCAAACCTAAATTTAAAAATGTTAGGGCATGCCAAATCACCATTTTTACTGTGACAGATGGTTATTTCATATCAATGAACCGGAGATAATTAAGTGATGAAAATGACTACGGTGCATATAATATTATTATTAAATATAATATTTAGGAGCATGCTTATCAATTTATCATAAGCCTTCTCGCGTGACTCACGGTGATTTGAAATGCATACCATTTTTTAAAATTTTAGTACTGTTCTGGAATGAGGTGATGTTTTTTTTATTTATTTAATTTTAAATAAAACCTTAATATTTAATAATGTTAAATATTAAATTATTTGTTTTCGTAGTATTTTATTTTTATTAAATATTAAAAAAATAAAAAAAATCAATATATTATTTTTTCTATTTAAAAAAAATTACATATTTTTTATTTTTATGTTTAGTAAAAAAATTATAATAAATAATGAAAAAATAAAAAAAAAAACTAACCACCTAAATTTTGAAAACAAATTACTTTCAATAAAAAACTAAAAAAATAAACACCATCTAACTTAAAAAAGTTTATATAGATAGGTTGCCCCCCTAAAGCAAAATGCGGACTCTACTACTGAATTTATTTATATTTTAAAAATAAAATAACATGATGAATTACAAATTATGAATTCCTTTACCTTAAAAATAGATTTCAAAAGTAAAATAAAGTCAATTATTTTGAATTGTTAAATGAAAAATATATAATTAAATTAGATATAATTAAAATTAGTGAAAATTATATATATATATATATATATATATATATATATATATATATATTATTTAAATCAGTGTAATCAAATAAATCAAATAGAATAAACTTAATATATAAAAATAATTTATTAATTTTAAATTTATTTTATTTTCCTCACATTTTCCATGAAAGAAACCAAACATATTTCCGTTTTTTCAATAGGACACTAAACATAGCTTTAAATAAATTAAAGCTCGAATAGACCATTTGAGAGATCCCAATACTCCCTTTCCACTTGTCGTAATTAAAGTTATTAAAGTATCTCTTTACTCTTAATCCTTATCAATAATTCAAAATCCTAAAGTGAGACTAGACCCCAATATATTAAAAAAAAAAAATGAGAATCTACTTTACTTTTACGGTAATTCGAAGTCTGAAAACGGGACTAGACCCCAATGTGAAAAACTGACCAAGGAGGCTCCCATTAAATGTCTTTCTAATCAAATCATATCTTATAAAGCTCGGTCCCTACATACCTTTCAGGTTTTTCACGGATTTAAACAATGTTTTCAACCCGCTTTATTTCAAACGGGCCCCACTCCCCACTGGGTCACATTTATCACATTTCATGGCGTTTCTTAAAGATCGGGTCACCGGCGGTCAGATTTGGTAGGACGACCACTTCCAGGCTTTTTTCTTCTATTAATCATTGTAGCTCGTTTTTTGTCTCCAAGTGAATCCCGGGTGTACAGTCTCCTTAACTCTCCACCGTCAGATCAAACCCAAAGTGGATCCAACGGGGGAGACCAGAAAACCCACCGCCTCCTCCTCGTGTTCCCTTTGAAATCATTCATACGTGGTCCAGTCCGGGATTGGACCACGCCCAGTCCTATCAGTTGTAACTCTTTTTTTATGCTTTTATTTATTTAATTATTTTATCCTTTTTTTTATTTGGATAAACTGTAAAACCACAAATTTTTACTTTTTACTGGGTATCAAATTACCCCCTAAAACTTTTTTATTCTTTGAATGCCATCACCTTTAAATCATAAATAAATATATATAAAGTTTTGGGTATTTCGAAAAATTAAAAAAAAGAAACGAGAAAAATAAAAAATAGATTTAAATTTAATAAATTATTTTTACATATTTATTCAAACTCGTTTTATTTTAATTTTTTTGTTATATACAAATTTAAAATTATATAAAATTTTTATCAATTTTAATTATATTTTATTGTTTTGTGATGAAATTAAATATGAAAAAAAATATTTTAAAAATAAGAATAGTTTTAAAAATATTCTCTCATTATGTTATTATATTGACATTAAATTAATAAGAATAGTTTTTATAATTATTTTTCTTTTTGGAAAGGATGAAGCGGTGGGAGACAAGTAATTAAATGATATACTGTAGCGTTAATAATGCCTACCTAATTCAACCCTAAACATGCGGGGGTCTTGATTTGAAAATGGGCTACACATCACCCAAAGGTTTTATTTAAAATCTATATTATATTATTTTGAGAATATAGAATATTATTTTGTTCACTCATTAGCTTTAACATGCTTGTCACAAATAGTGGACTCCAAACCTCTAGCTATTTTTTTTAATTAATTATTTTTTAAAAGGCTGGTTATATGTTTTTTCGTAATTAATAAGAATGACGAATTTTGATATAATTGGAATCGATTATATTTTTACGGGTTTGAGTTGAGTATAATTATATTTGAGTCAATTTTATATTGATATGCATAATTTTTTTTAATAACCGATTGATTGTGGACTGATCTATAAATACAAATTCGATTCAAATTTATTTATTTATTTAATAATCATAATAATTAATCTCGTTATATCGATAATCTATTTAATTTTTATTTGACTCATTTAAAATTTTAGTTTTGAATAAATAGGTCAACTTAATTGTAAAAATTGCAACTAAAGGTTCATCAACGTACGTAAATCTAACTCCACCTAATTGTTAAACATAGGGGATGGTAACGGAATAGATCACCTCATCCCAATCTCGTCTCATTTATTTATATTTAAGAGGTGGGATAAGTATAGAAAATTTTCATATCCACCTTGTCGTATCACATCCCATTTAATTTATTTGTTAAATTTTAAACAAAATTTTATCAAATTTCCAAAATTAATTTATATTAAAAATAAAAATATAATTTATAAATAAATAAATATTTATCATTTTTTATGAAAAATATATATTTTATTTATATTAAAAAAAGTTGAAAAAATAAAAAAACACACAATTAAAATACTTTTTTTTTAAATTATATATAATTAGGATGAAACTCGGATTTTTACAAGTAAACAGGTTCTAAAGTCTAAACATATTTATCTTTATCTCAAATTCTTAGTATTGAGAATAAAGAGATAAATATCTAAAAAAACCCATCTTATTTTAATTCTTAATTAAATAAAATTTAATTATATATAAATTATATGACGTAAAATGTGTTTAATAATTAGATCATATTTTAGTTTACCAATTTTTAGTCAAATACTTAGATTTTTTACACGAGAAGAAGAATTATGACCTTTATTAAGGGTGTGATGGAATAAAGTCAACCTTATAATAAAATGAATATCTTTTGTCTTTATCTTCCCTGGAAAGCAAATTCACAAATTTGGAAATGAATTGAAAAATTGGCATCTTTTATCTCTTGGGAGAATAGGGTCCCCCATGCTTAGAAATAAAGTTTTAGGCTTACGCATTCCTTACTTCCACTTTAATTAATAATTTATGCTTAACAATTAAATTATTAATTTGTAATTAAATTTGTGTGTAAGAAAAATATTTTAATTGAGAATAACGTGTCGCCTCTACATTCTTTATCCGTTGGTTGGTAGTACTGTTCCATGGAGGGGCTACGATATGGTCTACATGTACACGTGTCGATCGAAGGTTGGCTGCACGTATTTAATAAAATTAATATATATATTTTTTAACGAGTACAGCTCGTCGTCTTCGGCCGTGCTTCAAAAGTGAAGCGTCGGTGACAACTTAATGACTGTCTGAAACGGCATCGGTACTGTGAAAACAACTGTCGTTTCAATAGCTTCACTCACTCTTAACGCTTCAAGCTTGTGTTCTCTTTCAGCATCAAACCCTAGGGCTCAGCCTTATCGTGTACGGGGGATCACACACAACCGCCGGAGAATCTAGCCGGCGAGGAAGGTTCGACGGAATGGCAGAGGACTTTTCTACTGCAGTGGATTACGGGCTCAGGCTCTCGAAACGAATTTACTACGGGAAGGATCGGTCGGCATCGGCTCCGAAGCCGCAGGAAATGGAGAAGTCGGAGTCGCAGGAGTCGTTACTTCCGACGGCGCCAATGGTTTACGCCGTGATTCCGGAGCCTTCGATCGTTGATAATCCGGATGTTCCGAGCTACCAGCCGTATGTGCATGGCCGGTGCGATCCTCCGGCGCTGATTCCGCTTCACATGCTTGGGATTGCAATGGAAGTTGATTGTTATTTGGATACTGCGTTCATTTCTGTCAGTGGAACTTGGCGAGTTCACTGCGTTATGGGGAGTAGAAGATGCGATTGTCGCGTTGCGATTCCAATGGGGGAGCAGGTAGCGCTTGTGTTTTTGTGTTTGAGGTTTACTCTGGTTGTTGGGAAAGTGGCGAGCAAAGACAAAGAAAATTCTGACCCTTTGTTTTCTGTTCCGCACCAGAGAAGGAAAGAAAGCAGAAAAAAAGGAAAAACAAAAAATTGAAATGAGCTAAATAGTTGTAGTTAGGAGTATTTCATTCTCTCAAGACCTAAACAAGGAAGAATTTAACATGTTTCCTACATTTTCTCTGCAAAGCTAGTTCGTTCATGACTTTGGCTGAATTAACACTAGCATAGATGCATTCAGCAAAGCAAGTTCATCACTGAATCATTTTCTGCCATTCAGCTCTTTCTAGAGGCATGTTCTCCGTCATATTTTTTTTCGATTTAGTCAATCCTCACGTTTCTACCCCTATCCTTCTTGAGTTCTATGGGGCTCAATTGGAAGGAACTCTTTGTTTTCCTCGAGGCATCAACAGCCAAAACTAACGTATATTTTCGGTTTTTGTGCTAAGTGAGATCATCTATGAAAATTTGGCATAATTTGCAATAGCAGAAAGTCTCTTCCATACGCAGATTAATTTGAAGAGAATAGAGGTATCCTAGCTAAATTGAAACTTTCCTTCAGGTAATGCAACTTGATACCGTAACAGAAATACACGTAGTTAACTACTTCCCTTTTAGTCGTATTTCCAACATCGATTTCTATTTTAGATGTGGTTTAATTGATATATTGCCTTTCTGATTGGAGCTCATTATGAAATCGGAACCATTTCCATAAACAGTGCTTCTTGAAATTGACTTTAACCCATATCTGCCAGTTCTTCATCATTTATATTGCATATCAACTCATATGCCGATGGAAGTAATGGAACATGTTCGCACCTTTCTTGATGATCATATGTTGCTGGCGTTCTTATGTCAAGTTATAATATGCTTTTGCTACTGTTTGTTGCAGACTGGTTTCTTTAATGTTTGAGGTATCTGAATTATGTTCTCAAGGGCAACATGATTTGGCTAACAGGGTTCAGTTCTAGGTGTTGAGGTTGATGTTACTGGAAGATCATGTAATAGTCGACTGATCACAGAGGAAGATACAAAAGATAATGGGAAAACTGCCAAAACAGAAGATGGGCGCTTTCTGAGATGGCGGATATATACCTTAAAAGTTCCAAAGGTTATTAATTACTTCATTTAATTCACATGTTCTCTTGGTTATTTGTGATCTATAATGTATTATTAATTTTGTTTGCTGAGATATTTTATGTTTGTTTGCCTTTAAGGTTGAAGGAGGCACCAATTTATCGATTAAGTTCAGTTGGTCTCAGAAATTGATATATCAGGATGGTCAATTCAGTCTCATTATACCTTTCAGTTTTCCCACATGTGTCACTCCTGCTGGGAAGAAAATTCCCAAAAAAGAAAAGATACGGTTGAATGTGAACTCTGGCACTGGAACAGAAATTTTATGCAAGGCTACAAGCCATCTTCTGAAGGTTTGTCATTGTGAAAAGCTCTAAGATTCTGCATATAAATCAAGTGACATGATTTTTATATTTTTTTCCAAAATTTCCAGGAGCTAAGGCGTCAGGTCGGTAAATTGGGTTTCTTATACGAAGCAGAAGTTCAAACATGGTCACATGCTGACTTCAATTTTTCATATACTGTAAGACGTTGAAGATGGTTTTTTCTTTTCCTTTTTTTAATCACTGTATATTTCTTCATGTGCATCTGTGCATCCCTGCTGATGCAGAGAAGATGCTCTGAAATGTACATGATCATAACCTGTTCATACTAGACATTCAGGAACCTTTTCTGAAGAAGTATTTCCCTTATTTTGAATGCATTACTCATATTCTTGTTTGCCAACTGCGCTTTCAGGTGTCTTCTAATAACATATTTGGTGGGGTGCTCATGCAATCTCCTTCTGTACATGATTTTGATCAAAGAGAAATGTTCTGCTTCTATCTTTTCCCAGGAAGTAACATCAGTGGGAAGGTTCGCTAGCTTTGTTTTAGAACTAGCTTTATTTTAACTTTTCATTTATAGTATCATCCCCCCACCCCTACTGGAAGTACTTCATTTCTCCGCCTTCAAATGGATCCACCGATATATGGCATTTCTTTCAAAAGGCATTCTTTGGTCATGTTGCATTCAGGCTGTACATTAATATCCTCTACTGATGACCTTCTGCAGTGGTGTTGACATTGTCAAGAAATCACTGAAGAGCAGCGCAAGTACAAGTGCAAAAGATAGGCACAAATAATTTGCAAGGGCACACAAACATAATATATTTGATGCAATTCTGAATTTCTAAAAACCCAAAATTTCCAATCTTCTTGTTGTTTATTGAAGTGTAGAGCAGTTTATAATGTCACTTGCTGTTAACCTGCTCATTCAAGTTTTTTAACAGATTTAACCTTTAGCGCTTGAACAAAGTAAGCTAGAATGTTCAATATTTGCACCCTTGTAGCTCTGTATTATTACTTCATGAAGAGGAGATATGCGTTGTCTCCAACTTCCCACTTTACATGTGTACAATATGTTGTTCCAATAAATGCTTACACTATGGTTGATTGTTCTCATTCTCACTGTGGGAGCATTTCGATCTGGTCTGTATGATTACATTCTACCACATGCTTTGATTGCCTCTTACCATTCTGCAGTTCAATTATTTATTTGTATGTAATTGTATTATGTCTATCCTTACTCCATTTTGGTGATCCTGATAGGTTTTCAGAAAGGAAGTGGTATTTATTGTTGACATAAGCAGAAGCATGCGGGGACGCCCACTTGAGAATACAAAGGATGCTGTACTGGCAGCCCTCTTGAACCTTAATACACAGGATTCTTTTAACATAATAGCTTTTAATGGAGACACTTGCTTATTCTCATCAACAATGGTTCTTGCAACCAAGGAAGAAGTTGGAAATGCTACTCAGTGGATTAACACAAATTTCACTGCAGAGGGTGGAACAAACATTTTGAATCCTCTAAGTCAGGTATGTGCAGATTCTCAAAATATTCTGAATGGCAAGTAATGTCCTTCAGTTAATGTTTAAATCTGAGTTAATATTGGCTTTTATGTTTAGATTCTTCACACTATAATAATATTCATGCATGTATTGGTAATGAGAAATACATACTGTAAAAAAGGTGCACTTGACTTCTCTTTATGCTCAGTTCACCTCCATAACAAAATATATGCTATGAAATCCTACCCAGCCTTTTTTCTGTGCTATTTGTGTTGAAACATGACAAAAATATATGCTATGGCACTAGGCCATGACCAGCTCAGCCTTTTTGCCTTTGCTATATGTGTTGAAAATGTTTTCAGATGACCACAGTAGTCTTGTCAATTCTCTTGTAGTACAAGATTAGATGGTGGAAATCATTCAAAGGTGTAGATTACATGGAAGATGTCCTCCACAAGTTGGTGACTTCAGAATAGAAATGTCCATTGATGGTTACTTTAAATCCTGTTTATTGCATGCAATACATTACAAATAATCTTACTTAACCACATCCCCATTTCATGTACATTTTTGATTGACGCACATCTCTACATGTCAATATCATACACTTGATTTTAGAACTTCTAAACTCACAATCTGCTTTATCTCAGGCAATAGAGATGCTCACTAAAACTAGTGGTTCAATGCCTCTCATTTTCCTCATTACTGATGGGGCTGTTGAAGATGAAAGACATATTTGTAATGTTGTGGAAGGCCATCTCAGAAACAGAAGCCCAATTTGTCCTCGTATCTGTACTTTTGGCATAGGTATCATGTCGGTAAAGAACTCTGATATTCTTGATCTCACAATCTTGTAGTGATTCTATTCCTTCTGAATTTTCCAGTCAATTTTTTTTTTTTTTTCTGTGAATGACTTTACAGGTTCATACTGTAATCATTACTTCTTGCAAATGCTAGCACAGATTGGAAGGGGTTACTATGATGCTGCATATGATGCTGGTCAGTTATATTCGTTTGCAACTTTTATTTATTTCTTCCTCACAAATAGTATTACTAATGTTGAACTAATTCAGTAATTGCTGTTCATGTTGATAGTACTAATGCTAATGTTGAAAGGGGCAAATAGGAAAAAGTAAAAAGTAAAAAGTTACTAGTTTGGAGCCTAGTTGCATGAATCCCTTTGCTAACTTTTATATAAATGATTTGACTAATTCAAAAGAAAATGCAATTAAATTTAAACACCAAAAACAATAACCAGAACACTTTGGTAAGAGGCAACCTTTGCTTCAAACTTTTAGGAAGTACGACCAGCTCTGTCTCTCTCTCTCTCTCTCCCTGTTATCATTCCTCATATGACCTTTTGGGCTATGTCGTATAGAAATTCATAGTAATTCCTCAAATGAAGATCAATTTACTAACTAAATCCTATATCTTTACAAAAGTTTTTACCATACGAATTAAGTGGAAAACATCTTAATGAAAATTTGGTGCCCTGATTCTTCTTCCCTGTTAACATAATGCACCTATTTGGGATTAGCCTAGTACTTTATTTGTAAATTCTGTTGTCCAGGGAAGATACTTTTACCGTTAAATTTAATATTGAACTGATATTAAGGAGCATTTAAGTTCACAAACATGAGTCAGTAAATATCCAATTGTGTTTTAGTAATGCACGCACCAACCATCTTCTTGAACAACATGGACTTATATAATTTTCTTTTATTCTTGTTGTCTATTTGGCCAGATTCAATTGCCTTTCACATGCAAAGACTGTTCACAAAAGCTTCATCTGTCATTCTTGCAAATATAACTATTGAAACCTTGGAACATCTTGATTCACTTGAGGTAAGCTAAGTTGCTAACTAGTCATGGTTTCACTTTTTATTTATTTTTCATTCTGCTTAGAACTCTTTGACAGTGACAAGTTCATCAAGAAACTTATTGTATCATCATCATCATTATGATCCGTTCAAAAGATGAAAATACTTACTTTCATTGACATTAAATTTCATTTGTGATTTGGTTGGTGATCTTTTGAATGCTGTGATTACATTTTGTGTGTAATTGATTGCTTGATATTTGACAACACTAGGATGGTTTTCTATAATCAAATAGGTGGACTAGGACTTCAATCTTTTGGGATTTAAGGAGAAGGAAGATAAAATTATAATAGTACAGAAAAAATAAAATAAAAAATAGGAAAAGAAAAGATAAAGAAGCAACCTTGCAAACTTACATAGGCCCTAAGAGTCTCACTTAGAAGTAAAATAATTAAGTCTTACCATGAAAATTGCAAAATTTGCACCCAGAAAAAAATAAAAATAAAAATCTTTGGATCATCAATCATCATCCCCTTTACATCCATTAGCCTTATTTATAAAGTTTTAGAACCCTTAAAACTAAAAAAAATTATGAAAAGCAAACCTATCCTATGTAGCAACTTATCAGGACTGTTGTTCATTTTTGAGAACTCCTAAATCTTTGAAAAATAAAATATAAAAAAAGAAACAAAAACTCTTTTTTTTTAGAATTAACATCCTACTTTATAGAAACACCTTCGAATAAAATTTCTAATAACAAAGACTTCAAAATTCTGAAGACTCAAAATAGAAATTTAAGAGAAAAGAGATTAATTTATAAAATAGAAAGTTTAGAAATATTGACACTTCTTTTAAGAAGAAAGTTTCAATAAAAAAACTTTTCAAATTATAAAAACAATTCAAGTACCAATTTCTGACTAATGACATTAAAAAAAGTAAAATCTGCAAAATTACCTAAATGCACTTTATAGAGTAATTTAGGATTTCGTTTAATTTCTTTCTTTAGCAGGTATTGTCAATTCATCCACGTCTTCACTTTCTTTGTATTATTTCTTATCCTCAGCCTAAATTTCAGAATATTTGTATCTTCATCTTAGGTAGTTCTCTTATTGGTTCATTTTTTTTTCTCATTACACATTTGATTTTGTAGGGATCCTAATCTATGGTTGATTGTGTGGTTAAGAGGTACTAGAGTTCACTATTCAAAATCTGTATATTCTAAAAATTATTCCTTAGCTTGCGGACTAGGGTGGATTTCTTGCAATTACTAAAATCTATGATTAGCTCCAATAGGCAATAAATTGGAGGAGATTCAACTATGATGGTTTGGGCGTGTACAAAAAAGGCCAATATTATTAGATTTCAAAACTGGGTTTTGGACGCCGGTTGTTCATCATGCATGTGGTTAACAAAAAAGAGATTCAAAATAGTATGTTTTAATTGACAGCACAATGTTTCTGCCAGCCAGGAATAGCAAGAAAAGAATGATCAGTTACCTTGGAGTTAATATATGCTTTGTTTGCAGCTATATGGTGATGCCTGTGTGTGTCATATTTGCCTAGTAGTTTCATCTATTGTGCTGTTTTATGTATCATTTGATATGCTACCATGCTAAACAAGCCAAAGTTGGACTATGCTTAAAATATTTGTCTATTTTGATTGTTGCATCCCTGACATCATATTCTCCGTGTTCTGTATTGCAGCTGTTCCCATTTCATATTCCAGACCTTTCATCTGGAAGCCCACTGATTATATCAGGCAGATACCATGGAGAATTTCCTGATTCTCTCAAAGCTAGTGGTAGTTTGGCAGATATGAGCAATTTCACAATAGACTTGAAAATACAGAAGGCCAAGGAGATTCCGCTTGACAGAGTAATTTTCTACGTTGTGATCTTTGGATTAGAAATGATTGACACATTCTTTAAAACTGAGAAAGTATTTGTTAGGGTTTGGAAAAATATTCTTCATGTGATCATGTTATTTTTGGTTCTTTATACGATTAGCTATGAAAGATACCACACAATCATCAAATTTATCTTGGCTGTCATTTAATTCATTTGAGGAGATTTATCTTTTTCAATTTTGAAGTGTATTAGGATAGTCTGTGGCCTACACTAAGAGGAGATGTACATGCTTCCCTGCTTCCAATTGATATTTGTTCATTCATAGATCCCATTTTTGAGCCCCCTTTGCCATTATTTGCTTTTTGCACCAATGGAATAGATAGGGACTTCAAAAACTTACCTTCCCATTCCCATTGTATTTCCCACATTTCTCTTCACATTTCACAGGAAATCCTCTCTGAATGCTTAGCACTTGAATGTTATGTTCTGTATTAATCATTCAGTTACTCCTTTTTTTCCATGTATGTGTTGTCGAAACTGAGCCCACAAACTAGATCAGCTTTTTCTGATGGTATGTTCTGTTGCCTTTCTTGGCAGGTATTTGCAAGGAGACAAATTAATTTACTCACAGTACAAGCATGGTTGTCAGAAAGTAGACAGCTAGAGGACAAAGTATGTTCACCCCATTTGCCAATCTATTGTATTATAAAAGAGCTGAATTAAGTTTAACACAGAGTACACTTATTTTCTAATCTTGCATATCCATGTGGTTTTCCCAATTCCAACCAACCAAAAGACACTGTTGAATCACATAGTTATGATCATGTCATAGGCTATGCTTGGTTCTCAGAAAATTTGAGGAAAAAATGTGGGGGAAAGATAATCGAGAGGAAAATTGGAAAGAAAAAAAAAAGTATTAAGTAAATAATTTGAACTTAGATTATATTTGATTTTCTTTCTTAGTAAAACAAACATAAGAATTTCCCCTAATATTGTTTTTTCCTTTCCAGAAACCAAACATAGGGTCAGTATCAAGTATATGCATGTGCCCAGTTTAGTTCTTAAGGTTGGATGAGATTGGTACTTTATAAAAGTATGTATATGCATTCCATATTAAAATATAAATTTGCATGAGCTATTTCCCTTATTGTGTAGATTGCAATAATGAGCATGCAAACGGGCTTTCCTTCAGAGTATACCCGCATGGTTTTACTTGTGACTGATAAAGGGAAGCAAGCCTCTGAATCAGTGATGCTACAAGAGGTATGCATTTTACCCACTGAATCACTTCAGTTATAGGCTCAACTTCTATGATCCAATGCATTCATTTGACTGGCAACCGGACAATGGCTTCTGTCCTTTTTCTTACACCATATGCAACATGAGAAAATTTCCTGAGTTATTATTCAATCTTAGTTTATGTATTTATAATGCAATGCCAAAAAACATTTGAAATTAGTGTTCTCAGATAGAATTAAAATTAGATACTATAAAACCAATTCTACAATAAATAATATGTTCTTGACTTTTATGTTGCACTGTTTTTTAAATCAAATAAGATTAGCCAAATATTGATAGAAGCCCTAGCTTAAAAAAGAGCTTTGGGTTAGGCCATATAAGTCTGAAACATTGTCAAACATGGCGTTACTGTCTCCCTTCTATCTTAAATGCGCCAGATGCCTAGAGGCTAATTCCTTTTGAATTTCGTTTTAACTTGTATACGTCATATATATGGCCTGCAGAAGATGGTGGACTCAATCGGACAGAAAATCATACTCCTAGGAACCCTGGGCATCGGCTTTGGTGACTTGACAGCAACATCTGAGAATCTGCCTTCAGGAGTCGAAGAGCCAAAGCCACCTGAGGGCACAGATGTGATCTTTAAGGCTGCTACCAACTGTTGCGCCATGGTGGCTGATCGCATATGTTGCATGTGCTTCATCCAGGCTTGTTCAAAATTGAATAACCAATGCGCAATAGCCTTCACGCAGCTCTGTTCTGCCCTCACGTGTTTCGGGTGCATGGATTGTTGCTGTGAACTCTGTGTTTCGTGCGGCTAATGAACCAACGATACAGGGTAGAACATCAAAATGTATGTATATACGCTGTTGTTGCAATATATATATATATATATATATATTATGTTTACAGCGGTGTCATTGAAGCCCGCCTTTTCATTTTCTAAGGAAAATTTGATAGCCGAGTGCCTGTTTATAGACCTGGATCAATATTCAACCCCTAGAGCAATGAAAGACCTATGTAGTTGACTACCGAGGAAAAGGGTATATACTCCGGTTCTCATAGATTCTCTTTCTCTTCTTTTGAATATTATAAAATTTGAGGGAAAATATAACAAAAATTAAAAAATAAAATAAAATAAAATGAGAAGAGAAGAAAAATAAAATTATATTTACTCAGGTTCTCATAAATTCTCTCTGATTTGAGAAAAAAAAATGTAATTGAAATTAAAAAATAAAATAAAAAGAAGAGAAGAGATGGGAAGGAAAATGAAAAATGTATATAATTAAAGTTAATAATTTTTTTATATATATATTTTATTAAATTTAATTTATTTATTTTATTTACAAATTAAATAATTTGGATTAGTTCATTAACATGAAAAATTGAATAATGGTACAAAGAAATGAGGCTGGGTATAAATAAATTGGATCAAATCTATAAGGGATACAAGGATTGGGTATAAAGGAAATAGGATTTTTATTACAAAGACCACGGGATTATTTACGATATACATAGCAATGGCTTCTTTTTCATGGTATTATACTTTGTGATTGAGTGATATTTCGGAAATGGCACTGGATAAACGGCCCATTTTAGTTTTAGTGTTTAGTCAGGAAGATGATGAATACGTGAAAACCAACAAAGCCATAAGCTTTCAAGGGCGACGTCCTATTTTCAACAGTTTTATCTTCTTTTATAAATCAAAATTAGATTATTGTGAGATAATAATTTTTTTATAGTGGTAAAGTTCTTTTAGGTTAAGTTTGGAAATATGGAAAGAAAAAAATTATTAAAAATTGAATATAATTAAATTTTTATTTATTTTTAAATTATTTAATTTAAAAAAAATTAGAATAAGTGAAATCAATTTAAAGGGATATAAAAATAATTTATGAACTTTTTTTTTTTCTTTTGTTTTTCCGGCTTAGTGAACTTTACCTTAGCCGTGGAATCAGGTCTAGAACTCGCCTTTATTTTCATATTTAAGAGTTAAGAGTTAAGACTTAAGACAATAACTACTAAACGGCGTCGTTTAGGCATGGCAACCAAAACCGAGACGAAACAGTAAACGACGTCGTTTTCTACGACCCGAAAATCCTAGGTCCATGTAGACCCCACTGGTGCATCATCCAAATGCGGAAGTCACGCAGAAATCAAGCGCCTCTAAATGAAAAGCCACTTCTCACCGGTAGTCGCCGCAGCCTAGTCTCTCTATAAATAGCCTCGCTGCCCAAATTCAAATCTTCCCTGCTCTTTCATTTCATTTTCCCGCTCTTACTTTTCTTCTTTCCCAGAGCTCGAGTTTTCTTCCTCTCCACTTTCCCCCAAGCGATCACGTGTGAGCAAAAACTTCGAAATCTAAGGTTTCACTCGATCTTTCTCCCTCTATATACATGGATTTGTAATTACGGTTGTTTCTTTTTGTAGTTTGACGCTTCAAATGGCTCTCCAAATCGCTCCTTGCGTTTCAAGGTTTCTGGTTTTGTTGCTTCTGGTTTCTGTCTCTCCTATTGGCAGGTAAAGGAGAGATATAATTTTGCATTTTCTTTGTTGTTTGGTGGCAGAAAAATGAAAGGAATGGAAAGAGATCAAGGTTTGAGTCTTCAGCTGTTTATTATTCGAGTGAATTGAGTTAGTAAATTTTTTTTTATCAACCGTTCCTGAAGCAAATATTTTGATTAGTAGAGTTGAATTTGTAGGTGTTTTTTCCAAACAAAGAAATCATAAACATTGGATTCCGAATTGTGTGCTGTTTTCTTTGTTGTTTGGTAACTGAGAGAATGGGAGACCTGAAAGGGATCAGGGGTTAGGCCATTTATCATCATTTGAGAATCGAGTAAGTAGGAATTTCAATCAACTAAGCCTAACACAGATATTCCGTTTAATTGAATTGTATTTTTCATTGTTTTTGATAACCAAAACTAACTAAAACCTTGTATCTTGAATTTGATTTATTTTATTTCCAAAGTGTTATTCACTCACGCAATTTTTGACAAATAATCTCTCCTCTGTTTTTAAATCTGTTAATCTTTGGTAACTAATGCTGATTTTTCCAACATATGGTGCTTTGAACAATCTGATACATTGTAGGAGTCTTTGAATTAATTATGGCTTCTAATATGTTGAAAATTTCGTTCTCAATCTCAAGCAAGGATTCCATGTATAAATATTAGGGCAATTTTCTCTATGTTTTGATATATGCTACTCTTTGTTGGTGAACGTCTCTACTTTGAATAATTTGGTCGCTAATTGTTTCTTAGGATTCCATGAATTAGCCACCACTTTGATTTGCTGGAAATTTTATCCAGCTAATCTCTTCTCTATTCTTAAGTCTCCTAGTCATTAGTAATTAATGCATTAATATTGAAGCCTTATGCTATATTTGGTTCCCGGAAAATTTGAGAGAAAATGTAAGGGAAAGAAAATAGAAAGGAAAAAGTAGAAGGAACAAAGAAGCGAGAGAAAATAAAACATAAATTTAAAGTCAATAAATTATTTTGATATGCTACTTTAAACTCATTTAATTTATTTTAACTCTATTATATAAAGATTAAATGATTTGAAAATGTACATGTTTCTAACTAATGCTAATTATATTTGATTTTCTTTCATATTTTCTATAGGCCATGTTTGGTTCCTGGGAGAAAAAGTAGAGGGGAAGAAAAAGTAAAGGAAAATAAAAAGTAGATTTAAAGTCAATAAATTATTTTTATATATTATTTCAAACTTTTTTCACTTATTTAACTCCTATTTATAAATATTAAATAATTTTAAAATATGCAAATTTCTTAATAATCTTAATTATATTTGAATTTCTTTCGCATTTTCGATAGTAAAACCAAAACATAAGAAAATCATTTTTCTTAACATTTGTTTTCTTTCTTTAGTATTTTCGGGGAACCAAACATAGCCATAGTAAAATCAAATACGAGAAAGTGATTTTCCTTAGCATTTTTTACTTTCTTTAGTAATTTCCTGAAACCAAACATAGAATTAGTAATTTGGTGGCTTATAATTTCCTAGGAGTCTATGAATTTACTATGACTTCTTATCGTATTGAAAATGAACTTTCTTCTTGATTTATCAAATTTCTGCTAGAATCTAAGAAAGTTGCAATTCTTTGTATTTTCATTGTTAATTTCCCTTGAAATTTCTTCTTGGATGGTTGACCATTTCCCTTGGATCTCCTAATGTGGAGCATTAGTGTGGCATTTTAGTCCTAACTTTCTGTTTACCTTAAATTATGAGGAATGTAGATCTTCAAGCAGTGGAAGTGCTGAAAAAGAGAAAACATTTGCAATGATAAAACCGGATGGGTTGTCTGGGAACTATACTGATGAGATAAAGAACGCTATTCTGGAGTCTGGTTTTATCATTCTCAGGGAAATGACAGTCCGACTTGATGAGGATACTGCTGGAAAATTTTATGCCGAACACTCTTCGAGAAGTTTCTTTCCTGCCCTTGTCAAATACATGACCAGGTATCTTTTACCTGACATTAATTCTCGTTATTTTTTCTACTCAAAATATTATTGGTTGGATCGCCTCTATTGCTTGATTAAAGTTGATAATTATTGTTCACATCACAAGTTTCATATTAGCTCCTCGAATTGAGTCTTCTCAACAAACTGCTGCAGCCAAACCAGTTTAGGATTTATTTATTTATTTTATAAATTTCTTCTGCACTTTACATTTCTCTGTTTTGTGGTATCAACCACAGAATCACACACTTATGTTCTTGAACTTTTCATATTAGTCATATACTTAATATCTTTGAAAGCAACTGAACTACCCTTCTGAAAAAGCATTGTACATATTAGCTATGAAATAGGCTCCTCCAATTCTTGTTTCACAAGCTTGCAAATTAATCATTATCCATAAACTTTTTGTCTATTATAGTTATTTGAAGCTTCATGGTGCCCAGTTTTGGAAATACTGTACCCTCTCTCTCACTGTCAGAGGAAGTTGCTTAAATCCCTGTGCAGCATGACTCCAGCTTAAGCCATGCCCCTGTCATTGTATGGCCTTTAATACATGAAGCTTTGGCATTGTTAGCATATTTTGTCTATCTTATTAATCAGTCCAGTGAATCCTAATGCTTGTTTACTGAAAATAATTTGAGCAAATAATAGTATTGCATGCTACTTGCTCTGTCTCTTGATTTTCTTTTGCATCTTGTTGAGTTTTAAATGGATTTATAATCACTGTATATTGGAGTTGTATCTACAATGTTATTGATTTAGGATACATATTTGAGAACTCCTCTCACTGTTTGTGATACATTACTTGTATCAGTGGTCCAGTTTTGGTTATGGTCTTGGAGAAGGTAAATGCTGTTGCTGATTGGCGTGCCTTAATTGGACCAACTGATGCTCAGAAGGCTAAGGTTACTCATCCTCACAGGTTCTTTATGTTCTTGTTAATCATGACCATATTTTGTTTAATATTTTCATTAGCAATCTTGCTTGTTCTATTATCATATGAATGTAGAGTTTGTATCCAATTTGATTAATGTCTCTATGATTGGTGTGTTTTCCTTGTTCTGTGATATGCTTAATAACTTTTGTAGCTTCTTTGCTGGTTTCTTGATTGTTTCTGCTCTCATTTTCAGTATCAGAGCAATGTGTGGACAGGATCTAGAAAAGAATTGTGTCCATGGTTCAGATTCTCCCCAATCTGCTGAGAGGGAGATATCTTTTTTCTTTGAAGAATTTTCTTCAGGTCAATTCCTTTCTCCATTAGTCAATATAACAAAATATATTTATTTGAATCTACCAATGCCATTGCTTTCTAAGACATGATGATTTTATGTTAATATTGATAAGAAATATCAGGATTTTTTTTTGATATGCTATCTTATGACAGTAATATTTATTAGGCTTTAGATGAATGTGGTTCCTTTTTGGTGAGAACTTTGGTGCATGGATTATTACTGAGGTGTCATTTTGATTCTTATATTTTAGGTATATATGCATTCTAAGGCTTGTCCGAGTTTTGGGGTGGGATGGTGCCCATTGTTGTAATTTCATGTTTTTTGGTCTATAGCCTTTACACTGTCCTAGCATGTGTTTGGTTGCATATGAACCTCATAGAACTAAAGATCAGGGGGTTAGGAGCATGACTGGATCTGTTGTTTGTATACAATGTTGTGTAACCATGGAGGTTATTCTACCAAAACTAGGAGGCCTATTTAGTAAAACAATATGGAATCTTTAGATTTCCCGAGCATATAATCAGTGGACTAGGACATTCTCTATAAGAATAAATAAATTTGTGTTTGTTTGCACACTAGGGCTCCAAAAGTTGAGGAAAGGTCTAAAAAAGATGTATGGAATTATTACAAAATGTTCAAATAAAATCTCTATGCTTTAGTGAATATGTCTTTGTTAATTGATGGAACAAGTTTTCCTTTTATGGCCTCAGGTGGTTCCAGCATGTCTAGCTTAATAACAATCTGGAGATCCAATACTTGTTTTTGCGAAGTACATTTCTAAAAATGCTGAGATGTTTCTGAACTACTTTGCTTTGCTGTTTGTGGCCTTAATTCTTTTATTTCTTCAAGATCCCAAAGAATAGGGCTGATGCATTTTCTAATATGAATATAGAACTTTTCTCTCTTCACCCATTTTTTTTTCTTATTCTACATTTGCTTGATGGTGGAGGAAATCAAAAGATAACATAAAATTTCAAAACCAGCCCTGCAATGTTGAATAGATGTGATTTTCCAAAATTCCCTGTATTTTTTTTAATCTTTTTGTGCTCCTTCTTTTCTCTAACACTCCACTGCAGTTTGATTTCACCTTTTTTTTTTCTTTTCTTTTTTGGAAAGTTTTTTCATTGAAATAATAGCAGACTAGAAGATATCACATACTTCACAAAAGGCTACTAAAGAAAAAAGTTTAAGCTTCTGATGGCATGGACTCAAAATCAACTTGTTAAAAATGAAAACAAGAACTATCTGCTTGGAATTGACTTCCATAAAAGCAAACTGAATCTTCATGTTTGTTACTGTTAAGATGTGTCTCTCACTCAGAAATATGTTTCTACTTGCCAAGAATCTTGTGTCTATCTTAATTATCATACTTTCTGATACAGGTGCTGTTGGTTCAAAGCATGATGAACTGTAAAACATAGACACTCAAGGCAGAACTGTATGATCTGTACAAGCCTTTTTACCTGCACCACCTTCCTGAATGAAATGGATATCTGGGCTGCCATTCCCATTAATGCAGTGAGAGATCTTTATTGGAAGTTTTGATGTTTATATTTTGTCTGCTTAAAGTATTGTAAATAGATTTTAGTTTTAGTTCAGTCTTTCATTTCATACAGCTTTCTTCTTTGATTGCTTGTATGTAAAAAAAGGCTGATTTATTGATTTATCCAAAAAAATTATAGAATGATCTAAGCTTCCTATTTATTAGATGGTATGTTGGTGGAACTACTCCAGTCATTTTATGGTCACATCAGGGGGACATCAAAATTTCTGTTCCTTTTAAAACTCCTTGATTTTCTTTTTTCACCATTATGAGGAATTCAGTGGATCATATGGTTACAACATCCAACAGGTTGATATGATTTCAGGGCCAAGGATTGCTTTTTGATGATGGGTGTTTTTCCTCACTTTGCTAGTCAAAGTAGTAGTATTTATGCTTTGCAAATGAAAGATGCATTACATAATTTACATGTTCCTTCTACACTGATGCAATTTAGGTACCTAATTGTAGCTGTAAACAACTATATAATGGTTGAGAATCTCTTCCAAGCATAAACAATGATATAATCTAAGAGTTGTATGCATTTAGCCTTTGTTACCCATTGGCAGCTAACATTAAAGTCACCAAAAACTGAAGTAAGACTTAAGGAGGTGGTAGTTCCTTTCACTGGAAGTGTTTTTATGTTTCACAGAGAAAAGGATTATTTTCCAGGATGGTTGATGCTGACAGCTTAGAGCATGATTCAGAATCTAGGCAGCTTAACATGAGTTGATCTAGTCAGCCCTTAAATCTGGTCATGGCATATGCAACACTTCAGCTAGGAGGTTCTCTGTTCTGATGAGGAAGGCTTGAATTCTCTTCCAAGCTTAAGCTGGTAAGTCCTTATAAAAAAGTTATCTTTTCTTTTGTTTAGAGATAAGTAAGTTTAGTGTTTGTTTGGGAGCATTTTTTAAAACAGTTGTCTGATGTTTTAAAACAGTGTTTTCTAGAACAAAAGTTTTTTTAAGAATTTGTAATGTTTTAAACTTTTTATTTATTTATTTTTAATATTTATTAAAAATAACTTTTATTTGTAGTGCATTATCTCAATAATGCTCCTATGTACATAAAAAATAAGTGAAAACAATTTAAATATATTACTAGAAAACACTGTTTTCAAAAAACTGTTTTCTATTGAAGGTTATCAAACATGTTTTCTAGTTTAGAAAGCAGTTTTTTGGTTTTAAGAAATAAAACTGCCTTTAAAAACAGTTTTCAAACATGCTTTTGGTTGTCATTTCTCGTGGAAGTAGTGTCAATCCATATATTGTTGAAGAGTTTGAAAGTATCTTTTCTTCTTTATGAGCCAAAATCCAAGCAATTTCGAGCTTTCAAAGCAAGAAAAGCACTTCTAGACTGCTAATCAAGTGATAAGATATGTTAGATTGTCATGCTTTACTTTTACCTGACACTGAAGCTAGATTTAAATCATACCAAGGGCTGATTATTGACCCCATATTACCCTTGTAGAATATGTGCATACCCTAGCTTGTGGTCGTCCTGGAGGGTACCTCCTCATTTATTTAAGGGACAGTGACCTTTGCTTATAAACTGTTATTTTAATAACATCCCATCTTTTTATCTTTGCTGCATAGTATGAATCCCATATCTTAGTTCGCAAGGCTTCTGGGTGCTTTCTTGTAGGATGAAACATTTGCTTGATCTTAATCCAAGACACTTTTGTTTATGATTCACTGGACATCCAATAAAAGACGAGCTAGTCAAACTATGATGGCTTCAACTTTGTGGAGGGTACAAGTCCACATACATATCATCCGAGGTCTTGGTGAATTTTTGGCAACACGAGTATTCTACTTCAGGTAAATCTCGATTTCTGTTCCAAAATATATAGCTTGAATTCCTAAACCCAATACATCTAGTAGATGCATAACTCACATGGCTTCTTATTCAGCTTGTAAAAAAATTCTATCATCTTGGTGGGAGTGTTCCCTTTTAGAACTCTCCCCCTTTTCACTGTTCCCCCCTACATGCACACCGAGGATTTTCGGATTTCTGGTGAACTTCTAGGCATTGTGGTGACGAATTCAATGACGACAATTATAGATATTTTTCGCTTCCATCTAGGGTTTATTTCCAGATTGTTGGATTAGAGGACATAGCATTTTGAACTAGACATTTGATTTTAGCTGTATTAGTTCTTTATTATCAACCAAACAACATCTTACACATACCTCAAATCCTTAAGAGCCACATAATAAAGAATGTTGCTTGGATATTTGATCACATGTAGGAAGTTAGAAACTCTTGTCAGCCAATCAGATGGTTCAGGTTGACCGCAACTTGGATATGTGGCAATTGGCATGGCTAGATGTTTTCTCTGTATTACAGAGAACTGTGAGTTAAAGAGATCAGATTAAATAAGGACCAATTGGGATTTGGGATTTGGGAAGAAGGAATAAAAGATCATGGTAGAAACTAGAAAGTCAACCCGACCCCTTTGGTACACGTGTTGGTCTGACAAGATATGATGGAGTTCCTTTGTCGTGACACGTAGCCACCTGACATTACCTGCTACCCACTTGCACCGATTAAGTGTCTTTTCTAATCACAACCACCTCGGTGTCGACGTGGCATGGCCCACGTTCTTGGGGGCGTTCACGTGATTGGGTGGCCCCCAATGGGGCCCTGATAACTAGAGATAATGGGCTTTTGATAGGCCAGTCTAATATGTGCTGTCACTGGTTTTGCTAAACTGTAAAAGCTAAATCCAATAACAGTGTTTCTTGTTGTGCATTTTAAAAAACAATTAATAATAATATTGTTAAAAGCTTTTCCAGTGGCATCTAAATTATAGCAAAGCATGGGAATCAGATTGAGCCAAATGTAATGAGGCTTTTAGGTTACTTTATGATATTTGAAATATAATAATCATTTTGCAATTTAAGTTTGCATGGATGAGAAATTGAGCCAATGAGATCCTTTAAATCTGGATGCTGGTTTCCATGACAATTGGGATCTGTAATTCATAAATCTCTGTTCCCTTTATTGAGAGATTTGTTGTGCCTATGTTTCAAGGAGGTCCTTTCTTCCATTTTTCCAAACGTTTGAACCATTATTCCAGTCTTATGTTGATGAGATTTTTATGATGGTTTCCGCCGTGAAGTGCGCAGAGGTAGCAATCTGGTGGAAACTTTATTGAAAATGATGGGTGCGTTTTGGACCCTGTTTGAAATTGGATATAACGAGAGGATTTTGAGGTTTTGTATGAGAGGTTTTTCAACTCTCCGTTTTGGGTTGAAAAGAAAAAAAAAAAAGAAATGATGGTTTTAATTAGGTGTTGGGATATTTTTTTTATTTTTTATTTTTTAAAATAAAAATAATAGTAATTTTTACATAAAATTTAAGAGTACAAAAAAATTATGAATTTATTTTAAATTTAAGATAAGTTTGTAAGAGTACTACATTAAATAGGATTTATTATTATTTTTAAATTATTTATTTAAAATTTTAAAATTTTTAGATATTTCATTCTTTATTACTATCAAGACAAATTAAATAAGAAAATTTGAGTAAGTACAAGGATTTGAGATTTTTTTTATTCTAATCATATATTTGGAGCACTAGAAATTCTCTGAAATTCCTTCTCACACCAATTTGATTGGAGTAATTATTGTGCAGAGCCTTATCACAATTTGCACGTAGCCATGACATGAAAACACAGGTCTAAAAAGGGTTTATTTGTGGCCTACAGCCACAGGAGGAAGTGATTCAGGGGCCGGTCCGGTGAGTGAGGGACATTCGCACGCTACACTTAGTCGTTTTCGCACACACTGCTCCTCTCAGTTCCGTGGCCCCATACCTTCATTGACTTTGGGTCCCTAGCCCTTTCCGTCTTTTGATTTAATTATATTGAACTCGAACTATGATTCGTAGCAGGTGAAGGATGATTCATGATATTTAGTCCATTTACTTGGCTCCTTTTATCAAGTCTAAACACATTTCTCCCTCTGATAGGGAACTCTGGTGTTTGATGTGACAAGAAATTTTCGTTTTCTTCAGCTAAGGAGATATTCACCATGAAGTGACTTCTCTGTTTCAAGCTCAGCCTTTACGGCACTTTTTCGCTTGTTATTTCGTGGTTTGCAGAATCCCCTCGTGGCACTCTTGTCACCATGCGATTCATGAATACATTGAGCTTGATATCAGCATTTTTTTCCCCTTAAAATTAAGTGTCTTGGGATTTGTGTTGCATGATCAGACGGATAAATTTGGTACTACGATGCCTCCTTTTGAAACCGGAATGGTAACGTAACTACAAGAACACCACCCCATGTGATAAAATATAGAGAATAATTAACTAGAATTAAAGAGAATGTCTTTATATTAGTGGGGCATGGGTATATTAGTTGAAAAAAAGGGGAAAAGGTTAAGGGAAAAGAGAGTGAGAGGAAAGGTATAGAGGTGTGAAGAGGACAAGGAGAGATGGAGTGGCAAAAGGTCGTGTTTGGGAACTTGAACCACTAGAGAATCGTTTCTCAGCTTCACCATAGAATTCATCACAATCCTTGTTTATTTATTACTTCCAAATCCCATTTCTCATTGGCTGGCTTGCTCCTACAATCTTCTTTCCTACGCCTGGTTTTCCTTCTATTCATCCAAACACCCACCACCTTTCTATCTGAGAAAAATGAAGGTGAGAGCTGGTTGTATTAGTTTAGTCTGAATCTTTCAAAGTAAATGGAATTTATGGTTTTTCAATGAGTTTTGGTTTTCCTCTGGCTGCAGCTCTTCGGTTGGATGCAGAATAAGCTCAATGTGAGACAAGGGAACAGAAAAACAAATGCGCCTTCAGCTACTCGTAAGTATTCTTTCTTCTTCCCCATGCAGTAGTTTTACTCTTTATGCTATGTGTTCGTTCTATAATGAAAATGTGGCAACTATGTTCTTTTGAGAAAATCTCACTTTGCTATACTTATATTTGGTTTTTCCCAAAATTTGGAAGGAGTTCTTTTGCTTCTCTAGATGTGTCGGTGGAATAGATTTGAATCCTATGGTTTATTCATTCAAGCCAAAATGATCATATTAGATTAAAATTTAACCTAAATAAATATGTTATTGTTTATTTGTACTATATTACACGTCTAATTCTAAGTCAATAAGTTATCAACAAATTATACTAAATTTAAATTTAATCAAAGTCAACATCAACTGATTATTAAATTTAGGATTGTGTGGAGCGGGTTTTATTTATTAAATTTATAATTATTAACCAATCATCGCATATTTAAATCCACTGAGTGCTGGATTTAAGTTCGACTTAGATCAATAAAGCTTTTATAACTTACATTCAATTCAGATGTGATTCACGTCACGAATCAAGTCATATTTGAATACAGTCAAGTCGAGAAGAGCTATCAGTAGATTGTGACAAATTTGAACCCGATCTTAACCAAATGTGGTTTAGAACGGTTCAGATCTGAAAAAATGCAATTCGAAATTTGATTATAAACTTCTAGGCATCTTAGAAATAAAACTTTGGACCAGTCATAAAAGTTGGGAGGTGGGATCAGAATTCAAATTCATGATATGTGAGACTAGGGTTTGAATTCAATCCAAAGTTGACTAATAGATCTGCCTGTTTTAATTTTGCAGTAGTCGATGGAATGCATCATTAATTTAAACACTCATTGATATTTCTTTATGTTTTTGCACTGTTTCCAGGGTCATTTGAAGGACCTGGAAAACAAAACCCAATTTTTAGTGGTACTTTTCTCTGAAAAAAATGCAATTCTTACCTCAAGTTGTTTCCCTTCCCAAGCATGGTTAACAAAAAGTGTGAGCAGATCCAAGGATTTTGGCCTCCTGATTGGTTTTGACACTTCTCCATTTGCAAAATGAGTTTAGTTGTCACAAATTCCAAGAAAAAAAGGGGGGGGGGGGGGGTGGTGTGGTTTGGAATGTATTTTTAGAAGTATATTCAGTCTTAGACTCTCATATAGTAGCAGATTTCACTCAGTGCATTATAATAATTCTGAGAAGGGTAATTTTAGTAGACGAAGAAGAAAATATGAGAATTTATTTTTTGAGTAATTTTTTACATATCTTTTATATATCAATTTATACTTCTGTGTACATTTAAACTTTCATTCCTTTATTGGTTTCATTTTCCAGTGAACGGTTTTAACTTCTTTAATAGAAAATTCCATTCATTCTAGTGTTCTTCTCCCACTGTGTAGATCTTACGAAGCAAGAGCCCATCAAAGAAGAATTCAGTGACTGGCCTCATGGATTGCTGGCAATTGGAACTTTTGGGAACAATGATCTAAAAGAAAACCCAGAAAGCCAAAATCCTCCTCATCAGGAGGATCCATCTTCATCTGAGGAATTACTAGATTTCACACCAGAAGAAATTGGGAAGTTACAAAAAGAGCTGACAAAGCTGTTATCGAGAAAACCAGCCTCCAATGTAGAAAAAGAAATTGCTGAACTCCCATTGGATAAATTTCTCAACTGCCCATCAAGTTTGGAGGTTGATAGGAGAATTTCTGCTACATTGTGCAGTGATTCAGATGATAAAGATGAAGATATTGAGAGGACCATCAGTGTGATCCTGGGTAAATGTAGAGAAGTTTGCACAGCTCATGGGAAGAAGAACATTGGGAAAAGATCATTATCCTTCCTGCTTAAGAAGATGTTTGTGTGCAGAAGTGGGTTTGCTCCAGCTCCCAGTTTGAGAGATACACTTCAAGAGTCAAGGATGGAAAAGGTAAATCCCATGCTTCCCTTTTTTTATCTTAAAATAAATGAAGAATTTTATTTTATTTTTATATTTAATTTTTAAAATAAAAATTTATTCTAGAAAATAACGAAGAATAAGACAGTTTTATTTTCCAAACAAGTAATATCATCCGAGTCTTGGTCAGAGTTAGAGCTAGTCTGCCCTGGCCCATTGTAAAGAAATGAAAATGGGCCTATCTAGTTGAGAATGGGACATCATGATTGATGCAACCACACCATGTGTTCACGAAAACCATCGTCTTTCCATTACTATTTTACCATTTTCCATGTTCATCTCGATTAATCATCTGTTTTCGTTCATGACATTTGCCTAACAGCTTTTGAGGGCAATGCTTCACAAGAAAATCTCCCCTCAAAATTCTTCTCGAGCATCATCCATGAAAAAATACCTAGAGGACAAACAGAGGCCAAAGAGAGAAAATGAAGATGAAGTGCAGGAGAAACATAAAACAAAGGATGGATATAAATGGGTCAAGACTGATTCTGAATGTAAGTTCATTTTAAGCTTCCTGGCTAGTTTGACTGGTACTAAAAAAAATGGCATGGGATTAATGGGATACATGTCTTCTCGTTGCAGATATTGTTCTAGAGATTTAAATTTGCCTCAATCTTCGCTACAATTTTAATTACAAGGTAAGAACACCACCCAACTCAATTATCATTTAAAGTAAGAAACTTCAATTTTTGTTAAGAACATGTTTGATTACCAGAAAATAAGAATAAAATATACATTTGAGTTTATTGAAATTTTCTCTTTTTTTTTTTTTCAATCCAAAATCCAAAAGAAGTACCCAAACAATGGCTTGAGACACCATTGCTTTCCCTTTCTAACTTGGAGCTCATTGAACAACTCTGCAGATTCAAATGTTTGTGCTTTTGGAGCTTGGACAATTTGGGATGTTGATAAACAAAACAAGCTGAAATTTCAAAGAGCAAAACAAAAACTCGACGACAATAAACAGTCCATCTTAGTTTGCTCATGAGAGGAGAGCTAAACAAAATGCATTGAATGGAAACTGCATCTTTCTTCTGCAGACGAGGGAGGGGTACTCCTTTTTTTTCATGGTTGTACTTGTATTTGTATCTCTCTGGTCCTGTACAACACATGTTACTGTAATATTTTTAAGGGACTTCTCTTTAGTCTGTAATGCCAAAAGCTTTATATTTTCCTGCACTTGCCATTTTTCTTTACATTGCTTTTTATATCTCTGCGGATGAACTTAAGGGTGTGTTTGGATTTGAAGAGGGAAGGTGTGTCTAGATGCATATATATATATATATAAAAAAATAAAAATTGAAAAAGTGGATCTTGAATTTGAAAATTTCAAATTTAATATATTCAAATCAAATTAGGATATAAGTGCTATCTTTGAGTTGAATAACCATTGCTTCTTTTTAAGTTTTAATCCAAGGGAGTATAAAATTTTAATTATTTTATAGTTGATCATTAATTTAAGAAAGTGTTTTTATTTTAAAAGTGTTTTTAATTTTTTTAGATATTTGATAAAATTTAATAAATACTTTTAAAGGAGTAATTTTTGAAAAAATATTTTCAAATAAAATAATTTTATTAAAAAATACTTCAAATAAAAAGACTATCAAACACACTTTAAGGAGTTTTTTTTCTCTCTAAAATTGTGTATGCTTTTCTCAAAAAAAAAAAAAAAAAAACCTAGTACAAAATATAAAGAAATTAAATTATTTTCTAAAATATAAAAAATGTGTAACATATTCACTTCATCAAACTTTTTTAAATAAAAAAGTTATTTTAAACTATATATATGAATATTATTGATAATTCATTTTATTTTTATTTAATATTAAAATGGAAATAAATTATCATTATATTTAAATATAAGAATTAAAATTATCAAATTCATTTTTCAAAGAATAGAAATAAAAATAAAATATTTGTTTTGATTCCCATGTCCTCGTCAAACACGCCCATCAAGTTTTTATAAGTTAAGTTATGTTTATGATTTTCCATTTTTATTAAAATTTAATAAAAATGGTTTTATTAGATTTTTTCCAAAAAAGAAAAAAGAAAAAAGGAAGGATAGGTAGAGGAGAGTACAAGTCTACTGATCAAACGAGCTCAGACTCTCGTGAGCCAAAAGAGTCACCAAGAGTCAAACCGAAGGCATCCTCAGATCCCAAAAGTCTTCTCCATATCCTCTGACTTTCCACTGACTCCACCACTCGCTTTCTGCCACGTATTCTCCGTTCCACTCAATTAATGAAATTTTACAGCCTTTAATTTCTCAATCAAATAGGAGAGTCGTCGACGGACGAAGCGAGAAAGTAGGTATCTTTCAGAAATTTCAAAAAAAAAAAAAAAAAAAAAAACAAAAAAAAAAACAAAAGGGGAAAAAGATTTTGAGTCTCCCTAAGGTTCAAACCCTAGGAATCCCCGAAATTTTCTCTCATTCTGTCGCACTTTCTCGCGAATTTTCTTTTCTTTTTCTTCCCCAAATTTTCTTCGGAACTCTTCCGGTGCGATTGGATCTGAGTGGTTTTGGTTCCATCAATCCGGAGGGGGAAATCCTTGCTAGGGTTTAGGGTTTGGTGAAGTGGAGGCGTTGGATCTGGAGAAAGGCTCTGGCTTGGAGGAGTTGGTGGTAAATTAGGGTTTGTTTTTTTTGGTGGTTGGGGGTGGAGTTATTGGCGGTGTAGTGTGGTGTAGTGCGTTCAAGTTAGGCTTTTCCTTTTTCCTTTTTTGGTAATTGTGATTTTAGGGGATTTTAGATTTCTTTTGGATTGTAGGAAGTGGTGAGGCGGCAGGGAGATTTCTGAGCTGCCAATGCCATTTGTTTGTTTTTTGGTGAATTTTTCGGTGATTTTTGAGATACCGAAAAAGTTTGAGCTCAATGTCTTGGGCAGGCCCGGAAGATATCTACCTATCCACATCTCTTGCTAGCTATCTTGACAGTAAGTTCTTTCTCCACCCTTGAATACTTGCTAATGTATGATAAAATTTTTGCCTTTTGCTGTTTCTGGAATGATAATTTCTATATATAATTTACTTTGAAAAGTTGGGTAGTTCTTTTCATTCATCATGGATTCTGTATACGAGTGGGTTTGTTTAAGTTTCATTTTTCATGTTCTGACCCCATTTTACTAACTGTTACTCGTTATCATGTCAAGTTAAACCCTTTATAGTGGGGATAGTTTCAGGGGTAATGTGTGTCTGTTGGTGTATGTATCTGCATGAGAGCTTTGGGTGTTTTCGACATATAGTTGAAAAATGCTTGATTCAGTGCAGGGTATTTCTTCCACTAGCGTGGATTGATTTTATGTTATTGAATTGAGGAAAGGATGTGGACTTGCACTATTATTAAGGTCTGGCAACCGTGTTTGAATAATTTAAGAAGTACAGACTAGTTGACATTCAATATTTAAGATTCATAGAAAACAAGAAAAACAAATCGTGATGTGCATTACAGTTTGTTAGGTTAATTAGGGTATTTGAGGGGAGAAAGAGGAATTTTTGAAGCAATGAGTAGACAGGTGGATTTGAACCATGGGTGGGAGGCTTGTTCACAGACATCTGAGGAATCACCTTTAACATTCATTATTTTTCTAAGAAAGCTTGTTCGTATAATTTTAGCCAACCTAAATTACTCTCGGGTTGAAAAAACTAAACCCAATCCCAACCCGAATATTGAAAATGATCGTCTAAGTTCCCACCTAGACGTCAGGTTGGGCTAGGCCAACCCACCTAAGTTGAACCCTTAGTTATCTTTGGCCTTTATGACTAAGCCCAATAGATCAGTATGAATCTTGTCTAAAAATGCCATCAATAATATGGAACTGCAAATCTTTGGATCACACTCTTTTGTTTTTGACTTAAAGTAGTTGTTTGACATTGTGTAATTTTAAGCTCCAAGGGTGATTGATGGATTTTTGTTGGATCAAAACCAAATTTATAACCTAATTCAACTATGTTAACGTAACTTTTGCCTAATAAAAAATGGCTTTTAACAAAAGTTATGGTAGTATAGAGGCTTTATGTGCTGTCCACTAAGATGATGAATGTGTTTGGCAATCAAGAGGGAAAACAGTGAGATGGGATGATGATGATGATTATCATGAAAAAAAATGAGATAGTGAAAAAATTGGCCAAAATTAGGGTAAAAACTATTAATGAAAAAGTTATTAGATTCCGAATTCACTAGAAATTAAGGTGAAAAGATCATCAAGATTTACTTTTCATTAAGGTAGTTGAAGATTTTAAAATCTTACCTAAACCGATATTTGATTTAGCTTTAAATCTAGATTCATTAAAATCTAAAATTAGCAATCCTAATTTCATTTATAATTATTCACAATTAAACTTAATTCATCATTAACTACCTTCCAATAGATCCAATAACGAAACTAGATGATCTCACTGAATCTAGTCTTAAGCATTCGGTGAATCTTAAGATTTCGTTATATTCCTTATTTAAGGCAATTAAAAGAGAAAATTTTCTCACCATAAGTGATTAATCCATTATAGATTTTGACTCTAGATCCTTCTTCCTCAAAGAAAAATGAAATCTAGTCACTCATGTTTGTAAGATTTGCTCCACTCAATATATTTGGCTATTGAGAAAATGAAAGAAAGTATAAGGAAATTTTATTGCAAAAACTCTTACAAAAGATCTAAAAATGGTTAAAAACAAAAAGATGGAAGAAAAGCTAACAAGAAAAAGGTTCAAAATGAGAATTTCAAGCTCCTATTTATAGGCCAAGGTCAAGTGGATGCTTAGCATCATCTCATTGGCCTTCTAGAATCTTCCAAAATAAAAAATCTAAGATTTGATGCCGAAAATCAGCAATTCAGCATGAGGACTTCTCATTTCACATGAGGATTCCAATTTCGCATGATCATGCGAGATGGAAATTTGTTAGCTGTGGTAGTTGAAGTACTCTCTGGACCAGTTGGCATGTGTGTGAGAATTTCACATGTTCATGTGAAATCACTCTTCAGCTTGCCTGCAACTTTCACTCCTCTGGTTTATTTGGCATGACTTTGCGAAATGATTATTTCCTCCTCTATTTACCAATCTTATTCATTTTTGTCTCAATTTCATTATTTACACAAATCTAAGCATTTTGTCCATCACCAACATCATTTTCCCTATCTTCTCATGAACTCATTAGCCTTTTTGCACATTTTGACATCAATTGCCCCTTAAAATCACTCCACAACTCACAAAAGATGTTAGTGACCTTTGCAAAATCAACAATATATTAATTGAGTCTTTTAGACATAATTGCCACTCAAAAGATGTGAATTTCATGAGAATTACTACTCAAAATTTGAGTGGCAATTAAAGGAAAAATACTTTTTGTTGCTTTAGACATGCACGGCTTCTTATCACAATGTCATTTACGTGGGAAGGCCACTTCTTTTCAAGAGAGAAATGAATTTGACATGAAATATTAAATATATGTTTGATGCCATGGATTTAGAAAAAGTGTTCTTTGCTTAGTCGAAAAATTTTATATTAGACTTTCAACTTGGAATAAATCAAATTTAGGAGCAATATCCTGTATTGTGAGTTTTTATGGAAAATAGTAAAACTACCTACCATACAATATAAGGAACTTGCATCTTCTGTTCAATCTAAATGCCATATGAAGGTTTATCTTGGGAAGATTATCCCCTATTTGCAAGCAAGAAAAATGAATTTGGGTTTTCTTGCTTTGTAGTTTGTGCATTGGATGCTAGGATTTCTTTTTTTGGAGTCCATTTTTAATTTGGTTTTGTTAAATTACCAATTTTCCTAATAGCTTAAACTTGTAAGATTTGGGTTTACAATGTATATCATGCTTTTTAACACCCTCCCTCACGTGTGACCTCATATTTGTATGTGGAGAGATGCATAGACCCGTAGGCAAACAACAAAAAGTAGCCCTTTTAGACTTACACATACAAATGGGGGAAACAAACAGGCAGGGAAGCTTGAACACATGACCTCCTACAAATGAAGCTCTGATACCATGTTAAACAACCAATTTTCCTAAAAGCTTAAGCTTGTAGGATTTGGGTTTTCAATGTATATCATGCTTTTTAGCAAGTTTAATTCAAGGTTTTTAGGAACCTTTTTTCTCTCAAGCAATGACAATATTTCAAATGTGGACAAATAAATCAAGTTATTCTGTCATAAAAATGGATTAATTGATTCCATGTTAGTGTCTTTGTTTCTTTTATGTAAACTTTTTGTTATTCACTTATATCATATATCTCAAGCAACTGCTATGATACCCCTTTTCAGGAACGTGTGTCAAATCTTACTTCTTAAATCTTACATATTTTGTGTGGAATGTGGATGCATAGTGGCTCTGAATTGTGAGGCTTTCCATTTGTACTGGTTCTTAAGCTTTTGTTTATTTTGCAGAGAAACTTCTTGTACTGCTGCGAGATAATCGAAAGCTTTTGGGAATACTTCGCTCCTTTGATCAATTTGGTACTTTGTTATTGTTTCTCACTGCTAATTCAGGTTCGACAGCTAATTTTGATACTTCAATGACTGATGAAAATTCTATACTCTTATCACAGCAAATGCCGTTCTTGAGGGTGCATGTGAGCGAGTAATTGTCGGTGATCTTTATTGTGACATCCCTTTAGGTTTATATGTAATTCGAGGGGAGAATGTTGTTTTGATTGGCGAGCTGGTATGATATCTTGTCTTTTGCACTTGACTTATGTGGTTATTTATGTTAATCAACCTGTTGTGTCTTCTCAAGTTTTTCCCTCTGGTTGGTTAGGACTTGGAGAAGGAGGAACTTCCCCCACATATGACTCGAGTTTCAGCAGCAGAGATTAAAAGGGTAACTGCTACTACTTTGATGTCTCTTAATGAATATATTTAGTGGTCTTCTGGGTGATGACAATATTGCAAAGTGTGATGCATCATCATTTGCTTGTGAAGTGGGCCAATTCTTCCTGCAAACATAATTTCCTTCTATAAATTTTCCAATGATAATTTGATTATCTCCAATTAAATCTTTATACACCAGTTTGCTCATAATTTTCTTAGGAATTGAGATGATGTTGATATGAAACAATGTGTTGCATGTAATACTGTGGGCCATTGATTGAGAACCAATCTTGCATTTCTGGGATTTAGTAATATCTTAAATATTTGTCTTAGATTTACCTAAATAAAGATGTGAAAAAAAGGTGGGTGGACATAACTTTTAGAATTTTATATCCTATATAGAATATTTTTTTATCAGTTATTTATATTTGTGCATGGAGAGCCAAAATTATACAAATTCTCATGAGAAATCATAATAGGTATATTTAGTTTAATGTTACGGTCACTTTCTTACTGACTTTAAGTTCCTTGGCTTTGTTAGCCAATGTTTTAAAACATGGTTTCAACTGTTGATGTATTCTGGGTTATGGGCAATGAATTTGTTCATGCCAATTGAAACTTATGACATATGCCAGGATATCGATTTTCCCTGGCTGGAAGGAATCTCATGAAGTATGATAAGAGTATTAGTTTTCCTGAGTAGCAAAGTTTTATTTGAAGCCATCTTCCCCACTCCCCAGGAAGGATGAAGCCACAAAATATTAGAGAGAGAGAGAGAGAGAGAGGAATAGGGATATAGCCATCTCATCATTTTCCTTTTACCATTTTATTTTGCCTTCTACTTCAGTCTATCCTTTTATTTCTGAACTTAGTTTTGCTCTTGGGTGTCTTTTGCTACCATTACATATGTTTACTTTGGCACAAGGACTGCCAATAATTTTGGATTGAGCTTCTGCTGTGCATAATCCTTGATTGTGTTTTCTGTGAAATCACCGTGAATCATTGCAATCTCTGCAGGCACAGAAAGCAGAAAGGGAGGCGTCAGATCTTAAAGGCACCATGAGGAAAAGAATGGAGTTCCTCGATTTGGATTGATGTACATCAGTATGACATCCAGTCCCACCATTTTTCTTCAAGTTAATGTCACGTCCGCAAATATTATCGCGGTTGGGTTGGTGCTGGGAAGACACAAGGATGGCTGGATGGACGACGATCTCTTGTTTTCTCGTCTTTCTCTCTCAACATATCATTTCTGTAACATTTGCAAAGAATTTATTTGACACAGATGAGAAGAGGATGTTCCAAATTCTTCTTTTGGTGTTTTACAAATGCCAAATTGGTGCTTATCCTCGTATTTGTGGCATCTGAAATCAAACCAATTGATCTGAAAATCTGTGGTTGGTTTTGCGTGATGTAGCTCAGATGTTTGTGTTCCTCCTTTCTCTATTTTGCAGAGGGAGGACATTTGATTCTCCATTCATGAAAAATTTACAAGACTTCTTCTGAATATTGTGTGGACTTGGACTCTCCTCACAATTAGAATCTAAGGCTTCTCTCCATTCCCTTGTAACGTCCAAACTTCCTTTGAAATGATTTGATCCTCAGTGACCCGGAGTTGGGTTGCAGCTTGGGTGAGTTGACCCGTACAACCCGAACACCGGGTTGAGGTGGGTAAGTCTTGAATGGGTTAGGCTCAAAATATTAGGTTCAGTGTAAATTGAAGGTTAAATTATTATTTATTTAGAATTTTATTATTGAAATGTTAAAAGAAATAAGGATAAGAAATAAATTAAAGGTTCTTACTTTTTAATTATATTAGACTTGTAATTATTATTTTTATTTTTAATAATTTTTTTGAAAATATGATTTTCAAATGTGAATTCAATCCCACAACCCACGGCAGTAATAATAACTTTTTCTTCTTTTCGTGCAGACGATGGATGCAGTCATGTGTCATTTCTGAATCCCACACCGACACCTCTGACTTTTAGTCAAAGAAGAAGAACAATCACTCGCTCAAAACCCTTTCCACCGTTGATTACGTGGACCCTTGTCTGCTCGCGCGTACCCTATCATTTCTTATTCTATAAATAAATTATAAACCATATAAAGCCTTAACCATAGTTAAAATCTAACCCAAAACCCTCTAGCTCAAGATCTCAACTTAGTTCCTCCTGCTACAGCTCTCTCTTTCCTTCACGATCACATCACCAGATCTCTATTGAAGGCTAGGGTTTCAGGGTTGTTCGGGAAGCTTCTTCTTCGTCTTTCGTCTTGTTTTCGTTTCTGCGACAATGTCGAAGCTGGAGCTTCTCTCAGCTTTGCCTCTCCTCCTCTTTGTTTGGCTTCTCTGTGTTGAAGCTTCAGTTCACGAATACGCCGGCGTGCGATTTGTCGGCAAGGGAAACGCGTTCGTCGTCCATGGAGGGAGCGAAGGAATCTATTCCTCTCACCCGACTCACAACACTACTGCGGCAGTTGCGAATGGAGATGCTTTTATACGGTGAGTGAATTTGTTTTATTTTTTCTGTAATTTTTGTATGTTACTTTGATTTCTCTCGTTTTTTCTGTTTCCGTTGCGATCTCTTGCACTTTCATGGAAAGTTGGTGTTGATTGTTATGTGTGAAACACGAATTCGGGGATTTTACGTGTCTCTGGTGATTGTCTGTGTTTTTTCTGGCTACATTGGAGTGTAGTTTGTGGAGATCTGATTGAAAATCGAAGCTGCTTTGTTTGATTTTCTGAACGATTTAGGGGAATTGGCTGTGTGAATTTCACTGATTCCAATTCATTTTGTTATTTTTTTATGTTTATTTGGAGGCACTTCTTGTATAATAATCAAGCAAGTTTTCTTAAATTTTGCATTTTCATTTTTGCGCATCTGTATCTTAAAATGTAGGTCAATGTCAAGGTGATTTAACAGCATAAATGGTAACAACTGGCAACAACGCTGCACCTCCAGTTATTCTTTACTTCATTTTTTTCACAATGCCTAATTTTGTGATTTTTCTCTATGGGATGTGATGCAGTGATGGTGACCATAAAATAAAGTGAGATAAATTAAATTGCATGGAGCAACAAAAACATTTCTAAAGAAATAGAAGAAAACATTTATTGATTCAATCAGTAGTAACAAATATTTATCCAGTATTTTTATGGTTTTGCACATTTTAGTGAATATTTTTGTCACAATTAGAAATGAAGTATAAGTGAGCTTGATAATGGTTAATTTTCTGTATAAGACTACTGAAATAAATTGGATCCAGATGTCCAGTTTTTTGTTGATATGAAATTTTCTTAGGAGAACATTAAATGTGAATTTTCTGCTGCTAATGGATTGGAGTATCACAGACAAACACCATAGGAGTGATGGAATCTGACATGTTGCATGGATACGTCTCTCATTTGTATGAATGGAAGCAACAGATTTGATATATTATAATAAAACTAGCTTGAATATTAGTGGCCATATTTTGCATTTTCTTTATTTATATTAGTGTCCAAAGGAAAAATTTTATGTTCCAAATGCTTCCTTCCAGTGCTTATTATGAACTATTCCTTGGGTGTATATGGTTGTTGGAACCAGTTTTGAGAAGATTAAATTCCGGAGGCCCAAGGAGTTTTCTAACTTCAGCTCAGGGTTGATTCAAGCTGTTGTTTTTGAAGTGGATGATAGAGAGACAATCGGGGGTTCAGCTTATGGGGGCCAAAGGGCCATTTGTTGCACAGCAGATCTTGCAAAACTGGGTGTGTGTACACAAGGGGAAATCATTCACCGCCCTTCCGCTAAGAATCCAGACTGGCCCCAAGTATTTGGGGTCTCGTTCAGTGAGGATAAGCTAGTTGCAAGATTGCAACTAAAATCCATGGAGATAACGAAAACTGGGATGTATAACTTGTATTTCATTCATTGTGATCCAAAACTCAAGGAGGTGGTCTTAGAGGGAAAAACCATATGGAAAAATCCCACTGGTTATCTCCCTGGAAGAATGGCACCCCTTATGAACTTCTATGGGATCATGTCGCTTGCTTTTGTGATTCTTGGAATCTTTTGGTTCTCTCAGAATGCAAGATTCTGGAGAGAGGTCCTTCCATTGCAGAACTGTGTAACACTAGTGATAACACTAGGCATGTTTGAGATGGCCTTTTGGTATTTTGACTATGCTCAATTCAACAAGACTGGTGTCAGACCAACAGCGACTACCATATGGGCTGTCACCTTTGGCACTGTTAAACGCACAGTTGCCCGTTTGATCATCCTGATGGTTTCAATGGGCTATGGTGTTGTAAGACCTACTCTAGGCGGTCTCACATCTAAGGTGGTTATGCTTGGAGTGACCTTTTTTATGGCATCTGAAGTGCTTGAACTGGTAGAAAATGTTGGTGCTGTCAGTGATCTTTCAGGAAAGGCAAGACTATTCTTGGTTCTCCCTGTAGCAATCTTGGATGCTTTTTTCATTCTGTGGATATTTACTTCCCTTTCAGCTACTCTAACTAAACTTCAGGTACTTGCTCTACATTTGCAAGGATATTTAGTTTGCATTATTTTTCCTTTTCTCTTAAAATGAAAAAGAATTTTCATTTTGCTTCTTCAGTGATAAGATAATTATTGTTCTCAGTGAACTTGATACAAATGATATTGGACAGGTTAAACGGATGATGGCAAAACTTGATATTTACAGGAAATTTACAAATGCTTTGGCAGTGGCTGTTATAGTATCTGTGGGTTGGATATGCTATGAGGTAATCTTTGTGTGGAAAGTAAGGGTAGTCCATTTAGTTTCTGTTTTATGTTTAGATTTAAAATTTAAACGATGAACAGCATCACGAACATGAAGAATCACAAAGTATCCAGTGGTGTTGACTAAATTTTTCATACTGGGATTTTTTATTATTTTTTCTTTTTGGTTGATTTCTTGGCTAAATTTTTATTATTGTGACTCAGAAAGTGCTAGGAGAATAATATGAATGGATATTTAAAAAATAAGCCTTCAGAGATAAATATGGGTGTTAAGACTCACCATAGTGAACATCTTTGTTAAATTTGCATATAGGAGCCATATGGAATTGTTCTTTTTATTTGATCATGTTTTGATAAGATTGTCTTCCATCTGGAAACTATGACATTTCAGGAGGGGTTGGATCAAATTTTCTGGGAAAATGTGGATGAGAAAAACTTAGGTTATGTTTGGTTCTTAGAAAGGACTATGGAAAGAAAAAAATGCTAATAAAAATAATTTTCTCATACTTGGTTGAATTATGGAAAATACCAAAGAAAATCAAATATAAATTAAAATTAGTTAGTAACTTATGTATTTTTAAATTATTTCATGTTTATATCAAAGAGTTAAAATAAGCGAAATGAGTTTGAAGTAGGCTATAAAAATAATTTATTGATTTTAAATTTAATTTTTATTTTCCCTCACTTTTTTCTTTATTTCTACTTTTCCTTTCTATTTTCTTTCCCTTGCATTTTCTCTTTAATTTTCTAGGAACCAAACATAGCCTTCACTTCTTTAAATATGGCCCCTCCTATCTGCACCTTTTCTGCTCCCTGTTTTAGTAATGCAGTCACTCTAACAAATTTTATTTGTGCATGCAGTTGTATTTCAAGTCAAGTGATGTGTACAATGAGCAGTGGCAGAATGCATGGATCATCCCTGCCTTCTGGCAAGTCCTTTCTTTTTCTCTCCTATGTGTCATCTGTGCTCTTTGGGCACCGTCTCAAAACTCAACAAGGTAACAAGCTTGGCTCCTTTCTTTTGTCTTCCTCTTTCTCCCATGGTTATATGATGTTATTTTCCATGTTCTTACAAAAGTTCAAAGTGCCTTCTAATAGTCAGAACTTGGGATAAGGTTTTTTTGTGTGGATATTAAGAATACCCAATGTGTACATAGACAAATTTGGGGAATATTTAGGGAACAGTGGCACAATTAAATGCAGGGTCAGAATCTCATGGGTATTGTTGTCTAGAAACAAATTTGACAGGCCAATGGGTTGTTCTTTGGATTAGGACCATTTGTTTCTGACCATGGAAACCTTGTTCTATTGCGGTCTCCACTCCCATGGCTGACATTGAGATTCCAATATCATTAGCATCAATCTTAAAGGTTGCAACCCACTATCCTTCCCCAACTTGTAGTGCTTTATAAAGAGCATGTTTGGGTGGGCTGAGGCTAGATGATATTTGTCACACTTTCAACTCTTCTGCTCTTGTATGACCTTTTGTACTTGGTAAGTGCCAATATAAGCTAGAAGAAAGTCGGTTAACATAGTAATGGTAAAATGCAATGAAATAGGGACAAAAGATTGAATCATATCGATGATGCCTTTGCTAAGAGACTACGTCAGGGTCACGTGGACCAGAACTTCGTAACTGTTAGTCCCTAAACCCCAGATGGGGGTTACTACTTAAGAGTCTTGTTTAAGATCACTCAAACACATATCAATGGTATAGTTTGGTCCAATATAACACCAAATAGTATGCTTGATTTGGATGCCAGTTTTGGAGCCTGCCTTATATCATACCTTTCTTGGTAGTGAGGTTTGGTGTGTGTGTCTCTGCCTTTTTAAGGGAGAACAAAACCAGAAGACAGATGAGTTTCAGAAAATCGAGGGCTTATTTGGCAACATTTTTTAAAATGCTTATAAAAAAAATCAGTTTTTGAGAATAGTTCGATTATTTCCAAGAACAAAATGCTATTTGGGAAGTTAAATATGAAAATAAGTTTTCTTGGTCTGTTCTGTGTGAAAGCCCTGAACCCTTACGTGTAAAAGTTTTTAACCTATATTTTGTGTTTTCAATTGTTTTTGAGAATATTTTACAAGAAATACCAAAAAAATCGTTTTAAATTTGCTCTAAAAAATTAGCCTGTTTTCAAAATAAATGCTCATTTAACCATTAGATCAGGTCAAGATTTAGGTTTGTTTGGTAAATGTTTTGTAAAACAGTTTTCCATTTTTAAAAATAAAAAATGATTTTTAAAATTAGAAAACACATTTGAATAGACTTTTGGCTGAAAATAAATTTAAGTGTTTTTCAGCAATAACTGAAGAAAAATGAAAGATGATGAATATTTTAAAAACTATTGTATTAAATATCGACTTTATGGGGAATAAATGAAGAGAACTGTTTTTCGAAAATGTTGCCTTACGGGGTCTTTGGAAGTTTCTTGGAAGATTAGGTTGTCATATATGATGATGACATCATTACTAAACCCTTGACTGTCCTCAAATTGTTGTTAGGGTCAGCACTCAGCAGTCACCACTATCACATCAATAGGATCACGTGTCAGTACCACTAGTACAGAGGATGGAAATCATCACTAGCCTCATGACATTTTCTTAAAGCACACCTGTCACCATGCCTACCATCGAATTGCGATGTTCAAGTGCTGCTACCATCATTGGTCATCAACAGTATACCATTATCATGCCCATCATCATAGCATTGTAGAAATCACTCTCGAACCAAAATATCTGCTATTATTAATCTCATTATTTCTTTTTCATTAAACTCTCTTATTCCTGCTGTCCTTGTAACACTAGTTAATATGAAAATGCCCTTTTGCTATTTGTATAAATCAAAATGAGTTCTTTTTTTTTCTTTTCTAGTTTTAGTTCAACTTTGACTTTTCATGAAGGTTGTTTTTTTCTATCTTTTTGTTTTTTTTCTACAACAATTTGACATGTTGGAAAGAGTGATTTTCTTTACATACTTATTCATGTTGGAAACAAAACCTAGTAGAGGATAAGCAAACTTAGATCCTAAAACTTCTTTATATTTGAGGTGATTTTCAATTTTCACAGGTATTTCTATGAATAAGCTTGTAAAATGTTATTAATTGATAAGACAAATGGCAAACTTTCAAGTTATGGGATAACTGTTAGTTACATTAGCACACTTTGAGGGACAAAAGTTCCCCTGAAGGATTATGGTTTTACAATTACTGCCCTTTTTGATCCACAAACATCTTTTCAAGAAGATTGTTCATTTATTTATTTATTCAATGCCTCTCCTATTTGATCATTGCTCAATTCTTTTACCCTTGTCCAAATATTTTTATGTTTTACAGGTATGCCTACTCCGATGATGGGAGTGAAGAGTTCGACAAGGATGATACTTTGACACTTATAAAGCCATCCCCGATGCCTATGAAAGACGTTCGAGGGGGGCCGGAGGCCAGATCTTTGCATGGTGGTAATGGGCTACCAAGCGAGGATGTGGAAGAAGAGAAGACAGAATAAGGTGAAACACAACCACGCCAAATTTAAAACAGGTTCCCTCCATTTCCTTAAATTGTATTCCCTCAGTTATCCTTGTAACAATCCTCCAGCTGCTCTCTCCTCAACCTTGCATCAAAAAATTTATAAGACTAGTCATAGAGCGAACGTCCATTTAGATCTTGTACTCTTTCCAGTTTTCCCCCACTATATATTTGTTGGATTTTACAGTGCTCAGTAATAGATTCACACACAAACCAGTGCTTCACCTTGTTCTTTTCTGTTCAATATAAACCTCTCTCTACTATTTATTTTTAATTGTTTTCCGGGACGGTACGAGGTTTTGTGTTAATAAAGATTCATTGGAGATTTATCAAATGTAGTTATTTGCACTATTGAGAAACATGCCAGGGCAAGGCTAACCAATTTTGTTGTTACAGATCGTAGCTTGGCCTGTAGAACCTCTGGGCAGTGTTGGTTAAAAGAAGATGAAAATATGGGATGTGATCTTGTAAGTAAATTGGAATGAGGATCTAATAGTTCTTCCTAGAGAATTAGTCATATTGAAGTGTTTGGTTACAAATAAGACATTTTTAAATGGACTTTTGAATCAAGTCTTAAAATTTAAGAGAGGAGTATTTACTTTTTAGTATTGGGCCAGCAACTTGCTCCTAGAAAGCGTTACATATTGGGGATTCGCATCATTATTTTGCCTTTCCAACTCATTGACACTTTTTGGTGGACAGTTCATAGTTCCAGAGGATGTTATTACTTATTATATACAAGCTGGATTCTCGACTTCAGAATTTTTTAAGTGTAGGAGCTCCTCACTCCACGTTAGCATATGACGAATACTTCCATCTTTTAGACTTTTACTTTCCAATGGTCCACTTCTGAGTTTCTATTGACTGGAAAAAATAATAGGGAAAGTTAATCAAGTAGACTTTTTGTCATTCACGATTTCAATTATTTGTCTTTCTCTCGCACAATTCACAAAACATCACCGTCATGCTTATACACTTTGATTTATTGGACAAGTTATCTTTGCGTATAGCCAATAATCTTCGACACCATGGCTGGCGACAACTTGTTCTCCATTTTACCTTTTCTTGCAGGTTATACACGATGAAAATGGAACAGTTTGACACACCATAAAAAATCACCATGTCAGCATTTATTTTTTAAGCGTTGGAAGAGCTTTGTTCCTTACAAAGCCAGGCTTTTTGAGGAATGGAAATTTACCCGAATGGAAAGGAAGGGTGGCCATTAAACCACGATATGCTTATGTAATCAATAGACAAGGTGCTGATGAAAGCCCACTGGTATTGATCATCCGCCCTTTTCAACAACCACCTTTTTCATGCTTCAACAACCTTTTTTCTTTTTGAGGTCCATTTGAAATTGCCAAGCTCATTTATTTTAGAGCTATTTTAAAAAAAACCAAGAAAAATCAGGCACTTATTAAACCTTTATAAAAATTAGCTTAATAAATCATTATTTCAAAAACACTTTTAAAGAAAATATTTTTATTAAAATTATTACTAATAGAAATATTATCAAACCAATCTTAAAGTGCGTTCGAGAGTAATTCTAGAAAATGTTTTTAACATTTTTAACACTTAAGAACTCGTTTGGTGGCGATTCTATGAAACACTTTTAATATTTATAATACTAAAAAAATATATCGTTAAAAATGTTTAAAACGCTTTTTAGAATCACTCTCAAACACATTGTTTGGTAGTGATTATAGGAAGCGTTTCTAACATTTTTAATACTTGAAAATTTTTATCATTTAAGTGTTAGAAATATTAAAAACGCTTTCTAGAATCACTTTCAAACGCATTCTAAATTATAACAAATTTCAAGTATTAAAAATATTAAAAGTGTGTTTGAGAATGACTTTAAGAAGTATTTTTAATCTTTCTAATACTTAAAAGATATTAAATTTCAAGTGTTAGAAATATTACGCTTCCTAAAATCACTACCAAACATACTCTAAAAAAATCACTACCAAACATATTCTAAAAGTGTTTTCTAGAATCAGAGCTCTTAATTGAAGTGTTCTTTTCAAAAATATTTTTGGTAGAATCATTTATTAAGTGTTTTTTCATAAAATGTTATAAGTGTCTTTAATTTTGTTGAAGTTAGAAATATTACAAGTGTTTTAAGGTATTCTTCCTAATGAGTAAAAAGTAACCTTGTTTATAATAGTCAAAAGACATCAGACGCCTTATTGGCTTGATCATCACAAATTTTGGCATGGGTGCTAGGGAGAATAATACTAATTATGTCCTACTTATATATAAGGAAGATTGCCGTAAATAGAAGCTTAACTAACAGATAAAAATGGAAATTAAAAAAAGGGGAGAAAGAGTAAGCTGAATGGAAGTGTGAGAGATTCTTGCCTAATGTGGAGCAATCAGAAAGACAAATACCTTCTTCTAATGCTTAGTTTTAAACTTCTATACCTCAATTCAACTCCATAAAAAGACCATCCAATATGTTAGGCTTGCTATTCTCTTACATGTTTATTCGTGTATATATGATTACCAACCATGGTGTCTTTTGACTCGGAGAAGTTAATTGAAAAGGAAGTTTCACTCATCCTAATCTTCTTCCTGACTTATTGTGGAGGGCTGATGAATTCAAGTAAATTTGTTGGAAGCCTACCTACACATCCGTACACCAATGATGTCACAGAAGAATTTCGTTAGGCAGAAGCATTTTGTTTGACCAGAACTCTGTGGGAAGTTTTTGGAAGGAAGTTAGAGAGAAAAAAATTAAGATTTTATATATATATATATATAAAACCTATATGCATAGACCCACCTATTTGCCCACCTGTTTGCCATCTTCAAGTCTTGCACATTGAAAGTCATTTAATTATCAAACACTAGCAACTTTCTTCTCATTGGGTCCTTGACTTAAAAAGTCTCTTCCCTTCGAGTTGACAACTTTAATTGGAAAAAAAAAAAAAAAAAGAGGTAGGTAGAGAAAAGAAAAGAGGGGGATGTGGGGCGGCGGGTGCGAGGACTCTTCTAGTCGTCCAAAGATGTCCCTTACAGTTGGATTCCTAATTTATAGGATTGGGTGGTAATCATAAATCAATAGCAATATTAATAACATTGAGGCTCGTTGAAAAAGATTATGATGTAAAGATAGTTCTTTATATATGATATAGAGTTTATATCTATATCGTGTAGTTTCATTGAAGCTCATTTCTGAATTTCAGAAGCAGCAATCCCAGACCATTTTTAATAAGATTGACAAAGAAACAGCTTTAAAACCTGCTAAGAGTTGTTATCTCAGGAGTCAAGATGTGGGTACCTCGTATAAATATCGTTGCCCAAATCCATCATAGTCAGTTCTACCTAACTCATCAAGTTCTAGAAGTAAACAAGACCAGATTTTATAATGATACCAAGGCTATTTACAGAAATAAAAAATTAAAATTATTAAAAAAAAAAAAGAAAAAAAAAAGAAAAACCCAAATGTGGAAACAGTTTAAAATAATATCTAATTTTGACTTAGAAAAGCCTATGATATGGATTGTTGTGGGACGGCAAACAAGAATAGGAATGGAAAGGAACTGGCTCTCGTAGGCTCAAAAGAGAGCCCGAAAATGCTTGAAATGTTATTTTTAAACCAATGGACAAATTACTGAATCATACTCTTTGAAGTTTGAACAAATTTCACCATGGCCTGCGAACTAAAAGGTGTTTAAATTGAGGAGGTAATGTACTTGTACGATCAAATATTCCACTGACTAAAGTTTTATCTAGATTCTCTCTGTTCGATTGTACTTGAGCCAAACGAAATTTAGATCACCAACTCATTCCTCATGCAAAGTAGAGAATGATGTACAAATGCAATGATTTTAAGAAACTGACTACTGTAATATGGATTTCTGGTTAAAGTTCTAGCAGCACTCCCCCAATGTCGACCAAATCTACTAAAACTCTTAAGTGGAACTGAATCAACAATCAGTTCCTAATATATATAGAAAGAAAGAATAATAAACCACTTATTGCTCCTTCCATGGACGTCAGAGTATTAGAAGACCTATAAATCTAGTATGGATTCTAGATGAAGCCTTAGAGAGTGTTTGTTTTTTTGGCCTTTTATTAAAAACAATTTGTTTTCAGAATTTATGTTATTTGTTTTTTTACATTTTCATGACTTATTATAAACTTTTTACTGAATAAAAAAAGCTAAAATATTTGGTTTTTCTAAATAGAAAAAATAACATATTGGTTTTTCTTTATTTTTTAATGTTTAATATAAATAAAATACTACAAAGACAAACAACCTAATACTTAATATTATTAAGCATTAAAGTTCTATTTAAAATTAAGTAAAAAAACAAACACCATCTTACTCTTCTCAGAAATTCCAATATTAATAATACAATCCAAGAGCTATAATTCACAAAATTTTCTCTATCAACTATGGAGTAATAGGAAGCATGCACTTGAATGTAGAGTAAATACTGGAACAGAAATTCAGAAGTATGACACAAGAATAATGAAGCCTCGTTTTGTAGAACATCTTGAAGCGGCATAACCAAGCTAGGGAAGTTCTAATGATGCGTAAGTGTAGGCAATCCTAAGAAGAACTATACTCTGAATGAGGTGGAACAATTTAATCAGGAAAGAACCATGTAGATTCATTCATAATAGAATTGTACGTTGTGGTTCATAATCTCACTAACCATACATGTGCTACTTGCTTTGCCCATAAATCTAAGACCTTGTAAGCCACTTCACAGTCAATGACTAATTTAGAAGGCTTGGTCCCATCTAACCCAACATCTCAATTCTCAAAGCATCAAAATACCTAACTTTGTTAGATAGTTGAAGCTTATCTAGGTTCTTTTTTCAATATAATGGCAATCAAGGCCATAAAATAACCTGGTACAAAGTTAGAGAAGAAAATTGCTTATAAATATCATAAACAATAAAGGAAAACACACAATCCAACAATTCACATATGAACAAGTGAAACAAAATCTAGAATGTAGTAACAAATCAAACAACATGCTTACAGGGCAGGAGCATCAGGCTGATAGGCATGGCTATTCTGGAAAGCCAAATATGACGATCCAATCCCTTCATTTCTTCTTAGCCACGACCCTCAAGTTAAGTCCCAGAGAGATTGAGGAAAAGGAAAGGATAGGAAAATGCATGAAAACGCTCAAGAAAGCAAGCCACTTTTAGTCGTCTTCCTCTCTTCCCCCTGTTTTCTGATAACAAAATAGTGTAAGAATCTGAACGCCCAGGAAATCCCAGAGTAACCAGCACCACATTGCCCACATACTCCCATCAAAAATTCAAAGAATGTGTCCTAGCTTCTACTTTGTAAAATTCTTTTCATTCCTTCACTGAGATCTCCTTCTCAAGTGCTGTGAGACCGGGTATCCCTCAAAGAAGTCCAAGACAGCAGTCTCTAAATCGTCTGCTGAGTACTTGATGTAATTCTCTGGGTGCCTTCCACTCTCTATATGGCTCCTGAACCGCCCAAGAAATGACCTATAAGCTGGGAGCAACTTCTCTGTTATAGATATCCGAAGCTCCTCCCGGAGCTGAGAATCTGGCACATGCCACATTGCCTGGGTCCTATGAACCTCCTCAAACATAGCATTGAAGGCCTTGAACCTCTCTCTCAAGGCACTCTTTGAGACCCCAGAGGAAAAACTTCCACTCACATGCAACCCCTCATCCCTCAAACAATACAGCACCCTCACCCAAGTTGCTCTCTGGTAGCTAGTAGCCGCCTGTTGGTATTTCCATGTTAACTTCTTTAAGTAATCATCACCAATAATCTCCCGCAGTTCCTCTGACCCTTTGGCCTTCTGAACAATGTAGTGAACATTGTTCATAATGAACAAATGAGCCAAAGCGTTATCTCTGTAGCACTTGGACTTCCCCTCCACATTGAATTGCAAAATTACAATAATCCAAATCAAATGAAGCGCCAAGGGAGTTCGCCCCTCAAACTCTGCAAAATCCATATCCGGCATAGTCTGGTCGCCGGAGTATCTTGACCCGGTTGAGGGCTTTGATACTATAAGCTCAATGAGGGTTTGCTTGTAATCAGATATCAAATTGATATAATTCATCACATATCTAGTCAAGGGGTGAATTGTTCCACCCGGAACTGGAACCTTCGAAGGCTCAGAGAGCACAGCGTTCTCAAATTCCGATAATATCCCTCTGGCTGCCTCCGCCAAGCGTGATAGGATCTCAGCTGCCTGAATTCGAATAGATTCTGACAATTCTGATTCAAAAACGGCATCAATATCCGGTAACAGGTCCAATAAAGCATCGTGAAGGTCCAGCATCTTGAACAACTTCTCCGGCGTTCTCCGACTTATGCTTATCGCTTCAGCGAATTTAAAGAGTTGAATTGCTGGACCTTTAACAGTTTCTATGAAGCAAGCATCATCGATAGCGGTGTCTAGACCTTTGAAGATTTGCTCACAAAGCCTCTTTTCGCTAGCAAACAGAATCCTCACGCACACTTTAGCGGCTCTTATCCAACGCCTGATCTTCACCTCCAACACATCCCACTCCCGCCGTTGGATATCGCCGATGCTCAGATTCTCGACACCGAGCCGTCGAAAGCTCGAGTCCACAGCTGACTTCCGTACGCTCCCGTACACCTGAACGCACTCGCGGAGATATCCGGCAGAGATCATCCTCTCGGCTATGCATCGAAGATCGTCGATTGCTTCAGCTGGAATCAGATCCAGCTCGCGAATACTATTCGTAGATCGATAACTCGCGCTCGCTCTCGAACTCGACTCACCTGCTTTTGGTGATTCTCCGACTTGCCCCAGCACACGCTCATCCTCCGGGTACTCTTCAAATTCACCACTGTGTTCGGTTATCAAACTCGAGTGAGTCGAAAAACTTGAATCGATAAGCGAATCAGTCTCCAGCGGACTGGTGTTGCTGATCAGAATGCTCCGAAACTCATCCTCCAGCCGCGCCATGGCGATCTGGATAGTGCTGTTCACTTTACAGTCACCGTCGGAAATCGTCGCCGCCGACATCGACCGCTGGATTTCATCCACGGCCTGCAAATACTGATCCACCTCCCGCCGATCGCCTTCGAAGATCAACCGATCTCTCGTCTCCTCCGACGCCGTCGAGTCCCACCGCAAGATTATCTTCTCCGCAGCATCCAACGTAATACTTTCCGGCGGTTCCATTTCCGGATAACACCTCAACCCTCAGAATCTGAAAACAAAAAATAAAAACAAAAATAAAAACCAGAAAAACAAAAAACAAAAACAAAAAATCTACCAAACTTTATCAGATGAATACATGATCCTCACGGCGGCGCCGATACCGCCGGCGACAGAAGCTTAGTTGAATTGTGGAAGGAAGCTGAGAGTGAGATATTATTCAGAGAGGGTTTGAGAGAGAGAGAGAGTCTTGTAAGGCAGCTGAGGCTTTGTCTGGATTCGGAGAAAGAGAGTGGATGGGCTTTTGTGGAAAAACAAAGGAGAAAAATAGACTGACTTTGACTCGCCGGCCGGCGGTGGAATCATCCCAAGTTTATCCAGGCGAAATTGCCGGGATTTTACCTGAAATATTATATTACAAATTGTTGTAATAATTGTGGAAATTTTTACTTATTTATTCAATTACCATATTGCCCATCCAATCATATGGCTTACGACTCTATCATCCCATATCCAATAAAGCTTTCCATTTCAAAAGTGAGGAGTCTACAAATCGGGTAAAGCATCCATTTTATCATAAAGCCCGATTCCTACTTTTCCCAAAATAAAATTTTTAATTTTTGTTTTATGAAAATACTTTTCAAATAAATCATCATAAAAATTTTAAATACATTTGATAAGAGCCTTTTTTTTTTTATTGAAAACATTTTTTAAAAATTGTTTTGAAATTAGGTTATTGTTTTAAAACATGAGTTAGATGTTTTTGTTTATGTTTTTTTTTTAATGCCACGTCAAATAAGTGAAAATATAAAAATATTTTAAAACTTTGGATTATAAATAAATGTGCAATATCTTGACAATAAATTTAGAAAATTATTTTGCATATTTGTGTTTATTATCAACATTTTATTCTTAAAAATAATTAAAATTTATTTTTAAAATTTAATTTTTATTTTTTTCTTAAAAAATATTTAATAACATTTGAGGAAGTAAAATTAATTCAAGAAATCCTTAATGTTAAGGAATACATATTGAGCCTAAATCTTATAAATTTAAGTTTAAAAAAAAAAAAAAAAATTGGTAGTTCAATGTGATATCAAACCTTGATTTCGAATTTGAACCCTCATTTCTGTAATTTGTATTCCTTTCATTCATTTATTGGATGTGAACTTAAATTCTATCTAATCATTCCATGTTTGGGTATAAGTCGAACATGAAAGAAAGTGTTTTACAATTTATATTTCCCTTATTCGTTAAATATGAATTCAAATTATGTCTCGTCTCTCCGCATTCCATTATAAATCAACACGATTTATGAAAATTAAATGAGTTATGAGTAATTATGATTATAAAAAAAAGTAAAACGGAAAGCGTATTTAAACCAAAACTTAATTATGCATGTTTAATTTTTTATTTTAATTTTTTCAAAAATTTTAAGTAAAAAAAAAAAAGGTAAAATTTTATGACAGTTACATGAAGTTATTTGATAAGTGGTGGCAGTGCATTATTCTATTTACTTATATTTAATTTTTGGGAGGTTGGGACAGCCTAGAAAAACGTGTTTAAAATGCCTATGACACTGGTTCCAGCCAGCTTGTTTTTGCCGTGGAATCATGAATTCCGATGAATGCTAGTATTTTTACCTAATTGAATTATTTTAAAAATTAAAATATTTATATTTTATTTAAGAAATTTGTTAAACACACTCATAAAAACTCTCCCAACATTTACTTTTTTAAAAAAAATTATAAATATAAAAGGATAAAATTACCCTCTTTTTCAACCTTTTTTTTTCTTTTATCTCCCTTCATATTTTTTCCTTGATTTTTTTTTAATATTAAAAAAAAGAAATAAATAAAATTCCAATGAAAATAAAAAAAAATTTTGAGAAAGAAGATGAATGGGAAGAGGAGAAAAGAAACGGAAGTTGGATCAAAAGAATAATTTAATATTATGTTTAATTCTTAAAAAGTATTAAGGAACAAAAAAAAATTGTTGAGAAAATTGATTTATCATATTTCATTGTTATATAAAATAAATAAAAAAAGGAAAATAAAATATAATTAAAATTAATGATAAATTTCTATATTTTTAAATTATTTAATTTTTACATAAAAAAAATTAAAATAAGGGAAATGGATTTGAAATAAAACAATTTATTGATTTTAAATTTATTTTTTATTTTTTATCTATTTTTATTATCACATTTTCTAACCAAATATAACCTTAAAATTTAGATAGGTGAGAAAAAAAATGTGTTTAATAATTATTTTCATTAAGTCATCGATAAAAGTTAAATACATTTAATGAAAACATCGAAATTGAATGAAATTAACCCAATTTTATTATATAAATGATAACTATAAATAATATAATATAATAAAAGGTAATATTAGCAAATATTTATCTATTACAAAATTTTAAATATTCATTTATTTTCACATTCTTCCTTTAGAAGAAAAAATAAAATAAATTTAAAAAAAATATTAAATTTAAAACTGTCACTTTACTTTTCCTTTCCCTTTTTTCCAATTTTTAATACTTTTTCCTCACATTTTTATAAGTGTAAACCCAAGCACCCTCCACTTTTATAGAACCCCACAAAGCAAAAAGGGACCATTTCGTATTTGGAATTTTTGTTCATTTTTAAAGGTAGACTACTTTATAGTTCAAAAACCAATAAAATTAGGTGAAAAATGCAGCATATTTGGGTAATAATTAAGAAGGTAGGGAATTTCCAAGATCCTGTGTGGTCTTGTTTGGCAGCTGAGAAAATATCACAAAGCTTTTGGAGGGTAAGGGTCACTTTATTGCCCAAAAATAAAAGCTTTTACTCAAGAATCCTGTTGCCTTTTGGACTAATCTTCTTTTAAGTCTCTCTCCACCAATCACAACCAGATATTTCAGGGGTGAAGTGTATATATATGAAAGGAAAGTCTCAATGCTCTGTTTAAGTCTTTGAATCTCAATCACAACTTCTATTATTTTCTTTCCAAATCAAATGTTTTCGGTTTAGTTATATTTTCTAAAATTTGTTTTTAAAAATTATTTTTAAGTTAAAAAACAAAAAAAAAATGTTTTTATAAATAAGTTTAAAAAAATATGATTTAATTAATCTATGTTTTCCTTTTATTTTTAAAAACTAGTAAAAAAAATCATACTTATATTTTAAAAATTATTATTTATTTCACTTTACTTTTAAAAATTATTTCTAAAAAATAATAGTCCCACAATATTGTGAATTTTTAAAAACAGTTTTCAGTTTTTGAATCAAACAAGCAAGTTTATTTAAATTCACACCTTTACCAAAATTATGGTGAATAATATCGGTTCTTTGAATATTTCACACCTTCTAAATATCTTATTATATCAAACCCCGGAAATACATATATAAAAATAGATCAAGCCTTCTTTGACATATCAATCACCAAGTTTAAGCATCGCAATGCATCTTAATAATACTTTCATAGATAATAAATAAATAAAAATTGTTTTTGATATTTAAAATTTAAAATTAAATTTTATTTTCGACAATTTGTTTTTGAAAATTATTCTCAAAAATTGGTTTTTGAAAACATAACACTGAGTTTTTAAATGTTTTTATTTTATTTTATTTTAAAACAAACCAGAGATTAAGGACCTATTTGATAATTATTTTTCAAAATAATTATGAAATGTATTTTTTTTAAATTATTTTTAAAAATTGTTTTATGATTTTAATAAAACAAAAGTCTGTTTGAAAACTTAAAATATTTTTAACCTAGTTTTAAAAATAATTTTTGTATGTAGTATTTTATTTTTAATCATTCTACATATTTACATAATTATTTTTTTAAAACAACTTTTAAAGACATAAGTAAAAACAACTAAAAAATATTATTTAAAAATATCATATTTTTTTATTTTTTGTTCATAAATCACAAAAAATAAAAACAATTTTGAATTATCAAACATGTTTTCTATGTTTTTTTATTCTAAAAAAATATAAAACAGCTCCCAAACATGCCCTCAGATTTTTTTTTTCCATTTTCCCAACATGTTTTTGGCTTTAATCAATTTTTTTTTTTTTTTTTTTTGCATTTTTTCCAAATTTAATTCTTAATAGATTGAGATTTTTTTATTATTATTATTTTCTTTCAATTTACACACTAAAAATGTCCTAATCAGAATGACTTAAATTCAGTGATTTAAAGATCGCATGAGGCTTTCTTGTTGAACTCAATTAGCTTAATGGTGTGCTTATTTAAGTCAACCAATCCACACCCAAGATAGGCCAACATTCACGTGTACGCACGCGCTCACAAACCTAAAATAATATAATCATAATAAAAATTAATTTTAAATTGCTGATTTAATTAATGAAGGTGACATGATTCAATTCTTTAAGCTGCCAACAAGGTTACATACATTAATAAAGATGTACTATATTAATTAATTAATTAATTATTATCATTTATTTTGTGAATCTTGTGAGTGGCCCAAGCATTGATTGAGATGATTAATTAACAATAATCTAGAGAAGAGAAATTATTGTTAAATTAGGGGTTGCACGAGTGGTGCAGATTAAAAACAAATCGAGAGAATCATGGACAAAATGTAAATCAATATATATATATATATATATATATATATTATTAAATAAAAATTTAAATTAAAAACAAAATAATAAACAACTCTAATTGGGTTAAAAAATTTTGATTTTTGAAAAATTTAAAAGAAAATACCAGAAAAGAATTGAAAGAAATAAAAAATAAAAAATAAAATTAAAGTCAATAAATTATTTTAATTAATTTTATTTATTTTTATTATGTTGTGTAAAAAATAAATAAATAAATTTAAAATACATTATTTTTATCTAAATTTAATTATATTTAATTTTTTTTATGATTTTTTATAGTAAAATCAAGGGAGGGAAAATAAATTTTTTTTAGTATATTTTCATTTTTACTTTTCAATTTGATATTTATAAGAATTTAACTAAATATATGCTTGTGAAAAATATGCTTTTTTTTAAGATTTTTGTCTAAATATTTCAAAAATTAGTTTAAATATTAATTGTATGATTTATTAGATTTAAGGTAAGATTTTGAGAGGCTTAAAAATGTTTTCTGATATTTGGAAGTATGATATTACTTAATAAATTTTTAAAAATTATTTTTAAAAATTTAGAAAATGATTCAGTGGTGATTTTTTTGGAAATTAATTTTTGTTAAAAATATTATAGTATTTTTAATAAAAATATTATTAATAGAAGAAATGAGTGCCCAAATCATAAGTCTGGCTCAATGGTTAAGGGGTGATTGGGAATGGAAAAAGGATAATGAAGAAATTCCAAAATAGTTAATGGGGATTATTTTAGGGCACAGGTGGCCAGGTGGGCTACTGTTGTGTGCTTTATTTAAATAAATAAATAAATAAATATTGAATCCGATCTCCAGCTGTAATCACCTATGATTCTGTGGCAGATAAGGGTTGACTAATTTTCTTTCAGAACCGTCAATGAGTTGGAAGTTGGAACTTGGGAGTCTCAATGGGCTTTGTGCTCTTTACAACCCAATCTCATAGCCTTTTTATATGGGCCAAGACAATGGGCCTTGTGTGGTTAATGGGTTGGCATTAGATGATAAAAAAACTAAAAAAATAAAATATAAAAAATCTAACTTGCATTCTTTAATTAAATTATTAAGTTATCAGTCAATATACTTTTCAACGTCTAATTCAAAGAATTAAATTAAGTTATTAAGTTATTTATCAAATACCCTTTCAATGACATCTTTTCATTAATTTTTAATGACATGTTTTATATTTTATTGAAATATTAAATAAAGTATCATACTTTATTGCTCTTAATTTTCTATTTTGAAACTTTATAGGTTAATTTTATTCACGATCTTGAAGTTTAATATAAATACACTGAAATATATTTTCTAAAAAAGTTTATTTTTTTTAAGAAAATATTTAGGAAATATATTTATAGGAGTGCTAACGGATAAAATTTAAAATCAATCATCAAATTTTACGGGTCTGAGTGAAATTAATCCAAAATTTATATTTTAATCATTCTAACATAGCTGATATTACAACTATATACGTATATCTGCATGAACTCTTAATAAATTTCTTCTAGGCTCCAGGCAATTTCCATGTGTTTTTCTCAAACAGATTCCTTCAATCAGGAAGGCGCTTCATGGATTTACATGATTTATGGTATAAGAATTGTGCTTTCACACTCATCCACATTCCATCACTTGAATAAAGCCTTCTGCAGTATTCTTCTTCTTCCTTGAATCTGCTCCCAAATCTACTGCTGAAATTAAAACAGCTCGTTAGGAAATGGAAAATGAGAAGTTGTCGTTGCGGTGCCCGGCGCCGGGGTTCTCTTCGAGGCTGTCGGATCCATTCAGAGAGATCTCGCCATACGCCTCCCGAGGGCTCGATTGCGGTACTGTCACCGGCACTTCTCCGTATCCGTCCCGGAGCGACGGCAGAACTTGAATGGTTCTATCATGGCTAGCTCCTCCTCCGCTGCCGCCTCCCTCTATATGGATTTCCTCTATCCTTCTAATGGCCTCCTTTATGTCCGGCCGCTGCTCGGGGTTGCTCTCGGCGCAAGCGACGCCGATGTGGAGGAGTTTCACCATCTCTTCCATGGAGTTTATGGAGCTTGCGATCTCGGGATCGAATACCTCAGCTTCTCTCCCGTCTGCAATGGCGGACACCGCCCATTCCACCACGTCGGTGCCACCTTTGCTGTTGTTTAGATACTGCATGGGAAATTTTCCGATAAGGATCTCAAGAATGACGATTCCGAGGCAGTAGACGTCGCACTTGGGCGATATCTGATTGTCCCGGACGGCCTCGGGGGCCCTGTAGGCGAACAAGGCTTGTGAAACAAAGCTGACGCTGATCAATGGGCTATATCCATAGTCTGAGAGTAATGGATCGTGGTCGAAGGTGAGAAGGATATTGCTTGATTTGAGATTGCCATGGGGCAAGTCCAATGAGGCTAGCTCGGTGTGGAGATAGCCCAATCCTCGAGCGATCCCTTGAACGATCTTTAAACGCGCTGGCCAATTGAGCCCCGCATGGGAGGGTCCTCGATCACCTAAGATCGTAAAATTAGCTTAAATTGTTAAGTAATATATCAATAATATGCATAACATAGTAGGATTTAAGAATTTCATAAATAGAAAATATCACTATAATTAGTATAAGTAATTAATCAATATAACTTAAAAAACTTAAATTTATGGATAATTGACACATATTATATATCAAATCAAATTAAGGTAATGTTTTAATACTAAATGAGAGAGTACACTCAACAAACTTCATATTAAGTGTCTATTATGAATGTCATTTGAAATAGCATGTGGATAAAGTATAAAGTCAAGTTACATTTTGTCTTCTATTAATATCATCAAACATATCCTCTATTTTTACTCATCTTTTTTTCTCACTTAAAATAAGTGAGATATTTAATAAAATCTTAAACTTATAGGAATTAAGCACATTTAGTTATATAATTAATTCAAAAATAATAATTGAATACCTGAAATCTAATCAATAATTTTTATATTAAAAAAAGTAATAGAAGAAAATTAATTTTGATGTTTTAGTTGTGAACAGAAATTTATTGTTAAAAACAACTTGAAAGTATTAATCAGCTAATGTTTGAATTCATTACCATGGAGTACAAATAGCAAACTGCCTTTGGGAATGTACTCGTAGATGATGAGCTTCTCCTCTTTTCGAAAATGGTAACCCAAAGGGTTTAGAACATTGGGGTGTTGCAGGCTGCCCAGTCGCCTGAGCTCCAGATCGAATCCTTCTTTGCTTACTCTATTCATTTCTTTCATCCTCTTCACCACCACCGCAATGCCGGTGGCCATCACCGCCTTGTAGGCCGACCCCAAACTGCCAGTTCCAAGCACCTCAGCAGCAGCTTTCATCAAGTCCGACATCCCGAAAATACCTTTTTCTTCATTCACCACCACCATGTCCTCCTTCATGCTGCTCTTGACCTGGCTCGAACGGTTGGAGCCCCTCCGGCTCGAGCCTATGGCCCTTCTGCTGGTGCTTGATCCCTCCTTTCTGCTAGACCCCGATATTCGCACCTCAACTGACTCGTCAACATTCTCAAGCACGTCGAATTCTTCCTCTTTTCTTCTCCTCATCAGAAAAACCACGATGATTAGAAGAGATATAATCACGACAGCCACTGATATGATCACTGCAATGGCCTTGCGGGACCTGTCTGTCCCGAGATCAATCCCATGATGATTGCACCCATTTCCCAATTCTTCCCCACACAGTCCCGCATTGCCTGCAAATGCGCTCCCACCAAATTTCGATAAACTATCGGGGATGGCTCCCTTTAATTTATTATTCGAAAGATTAAGCGACTTCAACGTTGGCAGATTAAAATCCGGGATAGTTCCGGTGAATTGGTTGTTTTCAAGGTGCAGCTCAATAAGATGAGAAAGAAGCTGAATTGACAAAGGAATTGCGCCGGTGAATTTATTATCGGAAAGCCATAGTTTTTTCAAAGAAGCCATTCTCACAAAGTAATCTGGCGGAATCTCCCCGGAAAACTGATTCCCAGATATGAAAATGGCCTTCAAAGCCCCCAATCGGTTGAATTCCGGGATGGAACCCGAAAAAGAATTGTTTACAATGCTGATGGTCCGAAGACCCGTGATCGCAGTCAAAGCTTCGACGTCGATTTTCCCGGATAATCCCATTCCTACCAAATGAAGACCTGTGACAATGCCATTGAAACAAACCAGTCCACCCCATTCCTTATCTCCAGTGCAAGGCCCAGAACCAGGCTTCCAAGAATCGAGAGCATTAGTATTGGTAAAAGATTGCTTGAGCTTAAGCAAAGCTTCAGAATCCGACATCGAGAAACTGAACGGAAAAAGAAGGACGACAGTGAAAAAGAAAACAGAAGATGAAGCAAGGGTCATTATTTAGGTGAGAAATGAGGTGAATTCTCAGAGCCGGCGGCGAGATTTTCCTGTGGATTTTGTGTGGCTGAGTTTGGGTGGTTTCCTAATGGGTTGTTGTTGGGATGTGTTCATTGTCTTTTGTGAAAGTTTGTGGATGGAGGTGGCGAGAGAGCCTCCGAAGGAGAGAGGCCTCGGGGCTTAGAGAGAGAGAAATGGGCCTGTGGTCTACTGGTCTTGACCAAGTCAGCCTCCACAAACCGTTAATACCGTTGATGAGAGGCTCCTGTCTGATGCTTTATATTGTATTGCTGCCGGTCCGTTTGGATCCTGGGAAAGTAGGAAATGAATAAAAAACAGTTTAATTTTTAATTTAAATAATAAAAACTGATTTTTTTTTTTTTAAATAATAAAATAGAGTCTTTCATTTTCTTTAGAAAAAAAAAGTGATTTTTCAAGGAATAAAAATTAGAAAACTCTTTTGAATAAATAAACTTTAATTATTTTTAAAATAATTTTTCAATTTGGATTTTGTAAAAAATTATGGATTCAATTTATATTGATATTAATTCAATTCAATTCATATCTTATTAAAAATAAAACTTAAAAATATATTGATTTTGATAAAATATGAATTCTAATATTATAATAAAATCAAAAAATGTATTTTTTTTATTAAAATCTATCAGCTTAATAAGAAAATTTATAACAATATAATTATGCTTATACAAAAAGCATCTGCATACTCATTTTAAACCAATTTCAATTTGTAAATTTTTTTCATAATTATTTTTAAAAATTAATAGATTTATTAGTAAATCTAACTATTAAATCTCGCTCGATTTGGAGTGTATTTATTGAGAAAAAAAAAATGGAATTATCGAATTTAATGATTACAAATAAATGATAAACATTTAATGGTGAGCTTAAGTGTTGTCTAAGGTCATTAAAATTGACAAAGTATTTGAAGGATAAATGAAGTCAAGGTCACAAGAATAGAGGATTTCCAATTTAAAAATTAATATTATGTCCTTAAGCATGTAAGGTGGAACATAAAAATTGTCTAAGTAACCTAAATTATTTTGCTTAATGAAAATTTCATCCAAATTCTGCTAAAAAATTTAAATGAAAACTAACCTTCAAACCGTTGTATTAAAAGTTCACATGATTTTCAAAATTCATAAAAAGTCAAACCTAGTCGATGCTTAATCATTTGGAGTTTTAAAATTCTAGTTTTATAAAAATATAAAATAAAGGGGTACGTGTTAATTAAACATGTCGATATATGAAAATGACAAAGATTATCGAACTTGGTACTAATTGAGGATATCCTCAATATGTTGAGCTACCAGACAATAGATAGTGTAATCATTTGAGCAATTTGACCCTTCAACAATCACCTAAAAACCTTAAAAATTAGTTGATGATAGATCATCTGGTCGATAGATTGGATTGAACTGAAATTTAACCTTAATGTGAAAGTCTTATTTAAAGTTCTTAAATTTAATTTATAATATAACTTACTTTTGACAAAATAATAGTACATTGCATTTATTTATTTATTTATTTTACTATACACTTGCAAATTTTGATAAATGCAACTTGTCACACGTAAAAGATACAATTTCATTCCATTAACTCGAAAATGTCCTTGTCATAGAAAAGTAGTTTTTCCTATAAAACCAATTTTGAATTTTATATTCAAAAGTATTTTTCTAATATTATATAAAACGTAGTAGTGAATCAAAATTAGTCAATTGATAAAAATAATCTTATTCATTTATACCTAAGTCTCGTTTATTTTTTTTACATCGATTTCATTTCTCTGAAAAAAATAAAATCAAATACAATCATAAATGGGGCTATTTCTCTATTCCTTTATTTCAAACATCTCTTGATGGTATTAGAAATTATTTTTTAGAAATTTTGAATTTACACATGCTTATAAGAAAGGATACAATTTCATTTAATAATTCAAAATGATCATTACTAATACATAGAAAAATAATAATCACCTTATGACCGAAATAATCTTATTGACCTTATTATCGAAATAATCTTATTCACTCGTACCTAAATCTTAGATTTTGTTTGAAAATTATTTTTAAAAAAGATATAGTACTATCACATTCTTTCAAACTTAAAATCATTTTCTAATTCAAAAAATATGTTTGGTAAATATTTAAGAAAAAATATATATTCTAAATACAAAATATTTTTGAAAACAAAATTAAGATATTTTCAATTATTTTCTATAAAGTATTTTGAACAATAATTAAAAATATAGAAAACTTTGAAAATTTTTATATTACATATGAATTATAGTACATTTATTCAAAATAAATTAAGAAAACCAATTTCATATTTAAGTCTCCAAACAAAAATTTTATTAGAAGGTTTTTTAAGAATCATTCTCAACCAATTTCATTTATTCAAAATGATCTATTTTTTCTTTCATGCTATTCAAACTTTTGCAAATTCCAATTCAAAAAGAAGTGAAAGTTCAAAAGCTTTTTTTTTTTTGAAAAAAAAAAAAACATGTGTTGCACAAGAATGCATGAATCACCAAGGCAATGATGACCCTTGTAGACTATGACACTTAGCATTCTTGAGAGTGCATAAAAGAGAATGGGTTGGTTGATTGATGCTTTTGCAGGTGAGGACAGATCCAAAAGCAGACCCATTTCTCAAGTTTTCACCACTTTGGGGGTTGGCATGTTTTTCTCATTATGAAAAGAACTTGCACAAATTGGGCATGGATAAGGCCAAACGCCCCTATATTCTCTAGTCAATAGTAGCCGCCTATAATGTTTAACATTTCTTGACCCACTCTTTCAACAATGTCATCTTCAATTCGTTTGTTCAACGTTCAAATGAGCATGAATTTTCGATTTTTAAGATACAAAGGTGTCTCCTATTTTGAATTATTAATGTATGCTCAATGATAGAAAATTAAAAGAGAAACGATAATTGTTTAATCAATCTATATCATATATCATATAGTACAAAAATATCCCTTCTTTTCTCCCACGCTACCACATGCCATTATTTGAAGCCATTGATTTGATAGGATACCATAAATTGCTCATGAACTTGGCCAAGGGGAGAGCTAGTAAATTAATAGTTTAATTTTTTTTTTAATCAAATTAATATTCCCAAGTCCCATTCCTAATTTTGTAACCTTACGGAAGTTCGAATTAATCAATTGAAGAAAGAAAGATTATATGGACAAAGTTTAGAATATTATGTTATTAAGTATTGATTAGTGGGATCATTGATTTGTCATGGACTAAAGTTACTCCTTAGAAGGTGTGTGCCTTGGAAATGTGAACCCTTTCTCGAAGGCAAAAGCATTACGAACGAATTGGGAAGTTAGGTAAACCTCGCTTGCACAAATCTTCCCATTCGTCTACTTTCATTTTCTCCTCCACCTCTAAAATCTTTTTCTTTCTTGTAGAGAAGTCTTTAAAAAAATAATATTAATTTAAATTAAATATAATTAAAATTAATTAACAACGTATGCATCAAGGAAAAATCTTTTCTTTTCTTCTCTGAACATTTTCACTTTCACCAAACATAAGGTAGTCAAGGGAATCCAAGCAAAAAAGGTAATAGAAGGACATAGAAGCCCCACCACCACCACCACCTAAAAAGTGATGCTCAGAGCATATTTCACATCTCTGGTTTTATTTCAGACACATTTGAATTTTTATACGTCAAGTTAAAGTAAAAAAACAACCAAAATAGTTGAAGGCATGACATTTCCCTTCGCACACGGAAGGGATGTCTGATCCTGTCTGACATTGAAGATCAATGTATCAAAAACAGTGAACAAAAAGAACCAACCCGGATTGAATACTGAGAATTGCGTTTAGCAAATATTGATTACGAATCCGATACAAGGGAGTATACAAAAGCCTAAAAGTGGTTAGATTTTAAGTGGGAGTGGACAAGATTTGAGCGAGAAGATGAGTTGATCATGAAGGCAAATCCTGACTACAATCTAAGATCAAGTTGCTTTGATGATTGACCTTCGTCTGAGTTGAGCTTTGGGTTGGTGTCCTCTTCAGGCTTTGGAGAAGGTCTGGATGGATTGTTTACTTGGTATGGTGCTTTAGAATTGACCCTGAAAAAAGAAACCGAGAACATCAGTTCACTTCAATGGAAAATTTGTTTCAATTTTAAGTATTTTCCTTTTGGGTTGTTCGAGATTTGCTTACCGATCTTTTCTCTTCTCCAAGAACCGGTGAAGTGAGTTTCTCCTTGCAATTGGCAGTTCTGAGAAAAGAAAATAGAATGGAGAGAAATGTTAAGTACATATGTAAAGCTTTAGGCAGTCTTCATTGATGACTTTTGATGCAGTTAGTCACAGAGCAATTACCAGAGCCAAGAGGAGCTTGAGGGTTTGGGGTGGCTGCAGGCGAGGCAGGAATGCTGAAAGTACCGGAGCTGAGGGCTTGAGGGTTCGGGGTGGTGGCCGGCGAGGCGGGGATGCTAGGGCTAGGGGCGGTTGAGCTGCCTGTATTGATTTTTTCAGGGCCAGAAGTGGAGAGGAAGCCGCTAGTATTTTGGGGGGTTCCCTTGGCGGCTAATAGCATGACTTCTCTGGCCTTCTCGGCCGGGAAATCATTGAATACCAGCACTTGGCCGGCGTAAAATATTGTCATCTGAGAAGTTTCCGACTCTGTTGTTGCCGATTTCCTAACATAAAACATAAACATTCGGAGATTAAATCAAACCCGAATTAATGAATAATTAGAACATCAAATTATTCATTCAATCTCAGACTATTATCTCTCTAGACTCTTAATACAATGGTTGAAACCTGGAAATTATAGAGCCCCATGAGAAAGGAAAAGGCAAAGCACCTGAAATCAGCCATATTAATGGCTTCGTCAATGGAAGCAAGGGAACCAAAACCAGCAAACTGAGGGTAGAAATCACTGGACTTCAAATTGGAGGATCCACCGCCGTTTTGCCCCGAAGCCTCGCTAGATTTATCCTTGTTTAACAGGTCAAATGACATGGTTGATGATTTGAATGATTCAGGCCTCCCTGTGGAGATTCCAAACAAGAAATCAGACACTTGAGTTTGATAGAAACTCAGAGAAACTCCAAAGATTTATATCAGTAAAGGTAAAGGGTTTTATGATTTGAGTGCGGGACTGTAAGTATAGTATTTATCATCTTTCACAAAATGGGTTGAAACAACAAATGGAAAGGTAGAAATAAAAAATATCAGAGATGCAGTGTACAAACAAATGCATATGATGATCTGATAGCTGGAAAAACCGCAGAAATTTTGATAATGAAGATGAAGAATTCTCTCTCCTTTTTTTTTGTTTTTTTTACTTCTCGTTATTTTTTGTTTTGTTCGAACCATTAACGCTAAAACCATAGTTACAGAACTAACCGTCTAAACAATTCCTCACACACGCACACACAGAGGAAAAATAAAAATAAAAGTAAAAAAATAATAAATAAATAAATAAAATCCAGACTCCGTTTGGTCGCTCGAAAAATTAAGGAAAAAAAAAAAGAAAAAAAAGAAAAAAGGAAAACATACCTTTGGTCTCAGATTTCCCGGCCATGCCGAGGCTGAGATCCCCGAATCTTCCCTTTTCCTTGAGGAACTGGCTTAAGAGATTACAGGTCTGCGAGAAATTCGACCTGTCCGGCAACTTCCCGGACTTCCGGCCGGCGAAATCAGAGAACTCCGGTGAATTCGACATGCCTTGTTTTTTAGATCAGAATTTTGAAGATCTTCAACAAACAGTTGAACGACGTCCCAATCTCTCTGAGTTTGAGTATACTTACAAATACCCTGTTTTCGTAACTGCTTTGAGAATTTGTCTAAGACAAGGAAGAAGAAGGCTTTTAAGCTTGGGTTCTTTGAATGTGATTAACCCTTTTTTTTTCTTTTCTTTTTTTTTTTGTAAAATAAAAAATTATAAATTTCAAGCACGTGTTTTTTTATTTAGAAAAAAAAAAAAATGGGGGTTGAGGGTTGGTCTGGTTGGAGACTTCACGAGGGGGGATGCTTTTACTGTTGGGTGCATTTACACTTTTGTCCTTCTCCTCTTCTACACGCCTACTTTAATAGGATTTGACTAAAAGGAGAAAAATAAATTTAAATATTTTTATAGGAAATGAGAAATGACGAAAATATCTAACGGAATATTGGATAATAAAATAATATATACTTTATGTAATGATATACAAGTGGTCAAAAGGATAATAAAAAAAATACATTTAAATCATAGAAAAGTCTTGTTTTTCTTAAGAAATGATAAATGATGACAATAACCATTGAAATATATGATATAATAAATTATTGAATATTAAAAAATTTATATTCTATGGACGAGGATGGTAACCACGGGCTCCAATTATTTACATGTAACCACGGGCTCCAATTATTTACATATTGTTCATTCTAATTTTAAATAATTTTTTACGACTTTAAAACGTTTCTACATACTCGATCCTTGACCCGATATGAGGATTTATTTTACCACGTAAAATATGTTTTTTTATTTGACCTTATTATTGTGTGGGACATGATAAAGATATTGTCTCTACATGAAGAATTATTGTAATATTTCACATTTACAAAATATAAAGTTTTTTATGCTATATAAATATAAATTTCTTTTAACCTTATTTACTCGTTTTCAAAATAAAGACTCTTTTAAACATAGAGCGAGCAATATTTATACGATTAAGTATGGATCATTACAAAAATAGTTAGACAAACCTCTTATTTTGACACCAACAATCTTCAATTATAGCGAATCCCTAAATTAAGGATATTCTATTTAAAATATTGTAAATATAGTATATATTTTTATATAATTATTAGAGATGAGTATATTTATTTAATTGAGCATATATTTAGGATTTTAAAAACCGAAGTTATTTTACTAAATTTTCGATTATTTTTTTCAATTATCCCTTGTATTTTCATTTGTATTTTTAAATGGCAATGGTTTTTTAAAACAAATATTAATATTATGGACCGTGGTTTTATTTTCAATTTGGTGACATTTTTATTATTATTAGGTAGGATTTTAATGGTCTATTATGAAGATAACATGCAATAATCTAAATCTTTATTAGTGTAAGTACCATATTAGTTGATTAATTGTGTTGAAATCATGATGGGATAAATGTCTTATTTTAAGGAATCTAACCAGCCCAATAAATCATTTGAGTTGTTCTAGAAGCAAACCCTTCTCCTATCAAATTCATTCACTTCAGGTATTGGTTAGTTGAACTCATTTTATGCTGTTTTATTTTATTTTTGAACTTAGATACAAATTTTTAGGTTATGTTTGATTATGAAAAATGTCATAAAAATAAAATAGGAAGAAAAAGTATAAGTAAATAAAAAATAAATAAATAAATAGATTTAAAATCAATAAATTATTTTATATGATACTTCAAACTCATTTCACCTATTTTTTTTTTTTTATATAAAGATAAAATAATTTAATAATGTATAGATTTTAATTATATTTGATTTTTTTTTTCATATTTTTCATGTTGAGACCCAATATGAGGAAAGTTTTTTTAAAAATAAAAATTTAGTACTTTTCGGTAATCAAGTTTAACCTTAATATCTTAGTAGAAACTCAAAAATTAGAGGAGAAATGCTAGATTTTTAATATTTTTAATATTATTTTGTTTAAAATTAAAAGAAAAAATAATTACCACAAGGTTACTTAACTTGAGATATATCCATATTTTTTATTCAAAAAATTAAAGCAATGATGATAATTATAGTGACCACTTTTATAAAAGTTAGATGATCTAGTAATTAAATATGATAAAAATTTGTTGATGTGTATTAAATAAGGAAGTTTTTTAACATTTAGTAGCCATTTAGGAAGCAATAAAGGTGACTATGCAATTAATATTTTTTCTAATAATAATAATAAATTAAAAATATATATAAAGGGTGCATTGGTTTTTTTTTTCTCTTTTTTTTTTCTTATTTGATTTTAAACTAAAAGTTTAAAAATAATGTTAAATATCATGTTCTATAATTTGTTTCCATTTTTTTTAATTAATTTTTGAAATAAATAGCAAAAAAATATATGATAAATTAACCATCATTGCTCACTCATTACACTAATATCTCACCTCTAAGTATAAAATTATGGACAAGTTAAATAAAAAATTATTTTTACTTTTTTCTTTATTATTATTATACAATCATTAAATCTGTTTTTTTTCCTTTAAAAACATGAAGCGGAATTAAAAGTGTCAATCATGTTTAATATTTATAAAAAAAACTGAAAAAAAAAAATGCTTTAAAAACGTTTGTGTTATAATAATTTTTTTAAAAAAAAATCTAAGGTATATTACCAAATCATAAATCTAGATTATTTAAATTATATGGTAAAAAAAAATTATCATATAAAATTATGGTATAAATAAGTTAAACCAAAATAATATGTGAGAACAATTCTCAATTATTTTTAAGAATAAAAATTTATTTCGAATTTGGAACTTATTTTTCATTATTAATGTAAATTTTTTTAAATTATTACTTATATTTTTCATTGTTATTTAGAATTATTTGTAAAATATTATTGAAAAATAAAATACAATTTATTTAAAAGACAACTTGTTATCAAAAATAAATTTGAAATTTTTTTATTGAAATTTTACTATATATATTTAAAAAATTATAGGCCTTTTTTTCTATTATAAAAGACAAAAACTATATTTTAAGTATTCATTTTATAAATTTACCTTATTTAAAAATCAATTTCAATAATTTTAAAATTTATGATAATAAATTTTTTTATGTTTCAATTTTTTAAAAACTATTATTAAAGGTAGTATTTAATATGATCAAATGCAGTATATGTGTCATTAAAAGTTAGTTACAAAAACGGTTGAAATATTAATTATTTTTAAATAGGTGTTTAAAATTTATATTTTATTAAATTCACTTCCTATTTTATTATTATTATTATTATTTTACATGAGTAAATGAACACACTTTTCCCATTCAAACCTCGCTAAATAACAATTTAATATTTTGATCGGTAAAAGGAAAAGAATGGTTGGAATTGGGGTCAACTAGGAGCTTCACCTAATTGCTTCGCATTGTAAGGGCAATTTCGTAGTTTGTGGTGGTTTCATGACTATATCATTATCTCGGGACAGTAACGGAGTCAAACTAACGCCGTGAGGGGTTTTTCTTTAGTCTAGTGCCATTGGCGTGCCGACAGGCACAAACCACAGCACATGTCGGGTGTGGGTCCCTGGTTCCTGCACTCTCAATCAACGCAAACGGCCGATGCACGTTTCTGCGGTCTACAAGACTTTAAATTATCACGTGATAAACAATTGTGTGGCAGTCCCGTCATTTCCTATCGACCACCATATCTTGCCACGTGTTACGAGATCCGTGGCCTGCAGACCCGACATTATACCGCAGTTGGTGGTGGCGCCATATTCAACCGTTATTATTTATTTATTCAACTAAAATAAGGAAATGTGTAACATATGCCAATTGAATAGTTTTTAATAGTAATGATAAAGTTTTTTTATTTGAAGTCTCTAGAGGATAGAATTTTTTTTATTATCATAGAATTAAATTAAGGTCTAGTTTGGCGCATAAGATAAAAGGGTAACAAAATATAAAATTTGAATTTTTTATCATTAGTTGACTTATTATTAGAAATAGTTTTGTAACTCGATAAGACATATTTAACAAATTTTTATAGTTTTTTTTATTTATATTTAAAATATATTATTTATATTTTTGGAAGAAAATTAAGGTGTTTTCAATTTCTCTCTCTCTCATATGAATTTTTATCATTAGTTGACTTATTATTAGAAATAGTTTTGTAACTCGAGAAGACATATTTAACAAATTTTTATAGTTTTTCTAATTTATTTTAAAAATATATTATTTTTATTTTTAGAAGAAAATTAAGGTGTTTTCGAATTCTTTCTCTCTCTCTCAAATTTGAATTTTTATCATTAGTTGACTTATTATTAGAAATAGTTTTGTAACTCAAGAAGACATATTTAACAAATTTTTAATAGTTTTTTTTATTTCATTTTAAAATATATTATTTTATTTTTAGAATAAAATTAAGGTGTTTTCAAAATCTCTCTCTCTTGATATGCTTTTTCAATATAGTTATTATGAGAAAATGTGGGAAAAGGAAAATTTAGAGAGTAAAAATAAAAATAAATAATAGATTTAAAATTAATAAATT